>NC_088224.1:28905217-29205217 GCF_036934945.1 Oncorhynchus masou masou | reverse complement strand
CCAAACACACCCAAACCCAGGCCCAAACACACCCAAACCCAGACACAAACACACCCACACCCAGACCCAAACACACCCAAACACACTCAAACCCAGACACACCCACAGCCACACCGAAACCCAAATCCAAACATACTCAAACCCAGACCCAGACTCAAACAGACCCAACCCCAGGCCCAAACACACCCAAACCCAGACACAAACACACCCACACCCAAACCCAGACACAAACACACCCAGACCCAGACTCAAACAGACCCAAACCCAGGCCCAAACAGACAGGCCACAGAGACCTTCCGTCACAGCCACAGGAAATGGCGACATGACCCTCTTGTGGCCCACATGAAGCTCTAAATAGTATCTGATCAGACAGGGTCTTGTATGTTCCCCTATGATCTAACCAATCTAACATGCCACCATGTTGACATGTACAGTACTGTAGGGCTGTGTGGCTGTGTGTGGTGGGTGACCCCTTTCTGTAGAACCCTGTTATTAACTGTTCCATAACAGGTTCATTACATGTATGAAGTGCATGTATTTACTCAGTCTGTACAAAGGACACTTCAGGGATTCATTTGGAAGTAGAAACCTGATGGGTATGCTTTGCTCACCTCATTTAGTCTAACTGATTCTGATTTGGGTTCGATTCTCTCTCTCGTTCTCTCTCTTCCGCGGCTATTTCTCCTAAACATTGTGAGTGAAACAGTACAACGTTACAGTGAAGTACATGTCGAATGAGCTCACTAACTACAGAACAGAAGAAAGCAGAGCCCTAAAGCAGACCCAGTACCACACCATGCGGTTCTAGTCATCTAGAACGTTCCTTTCGCATGATGTTATAATGCACCATCATGAACCGTTTAGTAGAGCTACTATGACGATGTTCCACAAGTATCTAACAATCACGATCAAAGTTTATCCCATTCAATCTCGACCAGCAGTTTCTGAACAAAATATACAGTACGTGTCTTGCCACAGGGCCGTCAATCCGCAAATAAGATATCATTGATATAAAAATATTTTAAAAAGGGTCTCTAATAGGAAAGTGTTCTAAATACAATTAGACAGACTGAGAAGTGGACCGTGAAGAGAATCCCAACGAGGACACGAATGGGAGGCGTTGTGTGGTTAGAGAAACCATGTAGAAAATAGAAAGAGGAGCTGCTACCTTCAGAAAGTGTCACTGCACTAGTTACGTCTTGGAACCCAACCCCTCTTCGCTTTACCAGGAAGAAGGCGTTATGAGGACGGCGACATTTACATTGTGCATGTCGGCACCTATCATCACTGGAGAAGTAGAAACAAAGAAGAGATATAGGTGACACTGAAGGTGAAAACCAGGAAATAGGATCCAGAAGATAACAATTGTGTTGCTGGTCCGCACTCACAAAGGAGAATGAAGGTTTTCCAGAAGATAACACACGCACACCAACCCCTAGGAACAGAGTCAGGAGGCTGATTGCGTAGTGTTGATAACAACAGTCATGCAGAAAGGCTTAGCAGGCCGTCTGCTCTGGCCTTCGTCGGTGGGAAGCAGCGTTATATGATGTAACTCAACGTCACTAAAACACACACACAGGGATTGATCCAAAGACAGTAGAGGTGGTGCACTTAGCTGGCTGAGGGGTTCAGCAGGATGTACAGCAGTAAACTGTTGGGAAGACAAAGCCTGCCACGCAAAGCCAGCCAGGCTGGCTCCCTCTATTTCTCTGTATCAAGTACACGTTGACACAGATCCTTTTGACTGCGTGATTTACGAGTGTGACCCACCAGGGTTTCGATACCGGTTCTCCAGCATGCCACAAGACTATGTTTTTAACCCGCTGAGCTAAAGTGTGGGCATTAGTTCAACGAGAAACACAAGTCTTTAAGTATCTGGCCAGGTTACTCATCACAAGAGTGCAGTTCACCAAACCAGCTGTGACATGAGCACATTCTGGTTGAACTGAGTTCCAATAACACACTTTCAAATCCAGTGCTTTATCCTGGTCCCTTTGATCTCACAGAGCAGTAATGCCAAACCAATCGTCTCCCATATCAAGGTGATGTAATGCAGAAAGAAAGATAGAGGGAGAGAGAGAGGGAGAGAGAGAGAGAGAGAGAGGAAGAGGAAGAGAGGGGAAGAGGAAGAGAGGGGAGAGGGGGTAGCCCATATGTTCTCTTATTTCACCAACAAAAAAACAAAACACTGGCTGAGCTGGGGCAATCTGCCAACAAGCCCCTGTCCAGGAATCTATAGCAATCACAGAGGAGCAGGAAGTAGAGAGAGAAAGAGAAATTGAAGGGGGGTAAGAGAAGGGGGAGAGAGAGAGAGACAGAGAGAGAGGAAGACAAAGGCAGTGATACTGTGGGCAGGGAAGCACTAAGGACAATATTTTGACATCTGTCGGTGAAGCCTGCAACTGATATCGATAAACGCTGTTCAACTTAGAGGGGGACAGCTACGCTTGACACTTGAACATTTTAACACTTGATATAAGAAAAATGATCAAAAAACAATCCTCCACAAAGCTGCTGACCAATCTGCTGGCCTTGGTAGCCAACCCAGAGAACCCATGACCTTCTTCCACTATGTAAGCAGTGTCTGTGTGTGTGTCCATGTAGGTGACATGTGAATGAGCCCTACAGCTGATGGCCTTCTGGCCTGACAGGCTGCTCTCTCCACAGGACAAAGGGAGAGCAGAGAGAGCCTGGTCCTGCACCTCACTGAGAGAGAGAGAGAGAGAGAGAGAGAGAGAGAGAGAGAGAGAGAGAAATAAAATGCCCTGCAGGATCACACAGAACCAGCCAACCTCTTCACCTTGGTGATGATGCAGGCTGGGCAGAGAGAGGGCCTTCCACCTCACTGCGAAAGCAGGCTTTGTCCATATGCTCCCCACCATGGTCACACAGCACCATCCAACCCCTGACAGGACTGGGCTATGGGTTGGGGTCGGGCTCCGGGCCAAACACAGCACCCAGTCAACATGTGAGCTCATTCCCATACATACTGTAAACACATGAGCATACGGTGTGGTGTGTTCACATGAACGCACACACAAATACAAACTGTCTATACATTTTTATGTACACACATGCGTGGGCGAGCAAAAACACACACACATAAGCGAGTGTGCCCTTTCATTAATGAGGATGATATAGAGAAAAGGGGAGGAGGTCATTTCCACTCCAAAGGTCTTGTAAGCCGGTGCCAACAGGGAGGAAGTATGTTCACATAGAGCTATTTGAACATTTCCGCTGTCACCGTGGTGACCCAGGGAAGTCCTCCTGATGAATGGCCAAGACAAGACAAATCCCCTCTCAGAACAGGTCCTCCTCAACCTCACTGTAGCTTCTGTCTGCTTCAATAACTGGCATAGTAGAGATGTCAGTGTCTACAAATTGTCACTAGTTTAAGAGAATAACATTGATACAGTAACAATACTCTGTCTTTCTCTCTCTCCATCACACATATTTATAGAACTCACGATTTCCTCGTGACTGTTTTGTTTTCGATAGCAGTGGAGTGTGTGAGTGTGCTGGTTGGTTAGGACAGTGGGAAGGAATTTCAAGATACTGTCAAATGGAAACAAACAGTTGTTCCAATCGGATGTCCAAGCTCGTAGAGTAATGAGTTCTGGACATAATGTATCCTACTGGATCATATAGATCAATGGTGGACTGAACTGAAAGTCGTTTCCTGGAGATGATTATCAGCATTAAGTAGGCCCAATGCACTGAGCTCTCTAGATGAAGGATTTGTCAACGTGCTGCTACTGTGTACTCTTATGTCTAGGACTAAGGATTGTGTGTGTGTGTGTGTGTGTGTGTGTGTGTGTGTGTGTGTGTGTGTGTGTGTGTGTGTGTGTGTGTGTGTGTGTGTGTGTGTGTGTGTGTGTGTGTGTGTGTGTGTGTGTGTGTGTGTGTGTGTGTGTGTGTGTGTGTGTGTGTGTGTGTGCGTGTGTGTGTGTGTGTGTGTGCGTGTGAGAGACAGACAGACAGACAGACAGACAGACAGACAGACAGACAGACAGACAGACAGACAGACAGAGCACAAGAGAGAGAGAGAGAGAGAGAGAGAGAGAGAGAGAGAGAGAGAGAGAGAGAGAGAGAGAGAGAGAGAGGCTGACACTACAGAGAATGGTACCCCTCATTCACCTCCCAAGTTCCAACCTGCATCCCACTGCTGGCTTGCTTGTTCCCTGGATGGGAGACCAGATGCTGCTGGAAGTGGTGTTGGAGGGCCAGTAGGAGGCACTCTTTCCTCTGGTCTAAAGAAATATCCCAATTCCCCAGGGCAGTGATTGGGGACATTGCCCTGTGTTAGTTGCCGTCTTTCGGCTGGGATGTTAAACAGGTGTCCTGACTCTCTGTGGTCACTCAAGAACTCATGGCACTTATAGTAAGAATAGGGGTGTTGACCCCGGTGTCCTAGCTAAATTCCCAATCTGGCCCTCATACCATCATGGCTACCTAATCATCCCTAGCTTCCAATTGGCTCATTCATCCCCCTCCTCTCCCCTGTAACAATTCCCCATGTTGTTGCTGTAAATGACAACGTGTTCTCAGTCAACATACCTGATAAAATAAGGGTAAAATAAAATAATCAGTTGGCTTGATGAGTGACACCACACACCCACACTAGTTACTGACACCTAAGGGATAAGGAAGCTGACAGGACTTCCAGAAGCAAGTGTAGGATGAATATCAATGTTGTCCTCACCAGGCTAGACTAATCTTGCCTGAACAGACCCACACTCACAAAACACACACACTTTCAGGACCCCATCAATCAGGCCTTTATGGTGGAGTGGCCAGACAGAAGCCACTCCTCAGTAAAAGGCACATGAATGGCCTGAATGTCAAGTGTCACATCTGGAGGAAACCTGGCACCATCCCTAAGGTGAATCATGGTGGTGGCAGCATCATGCTGTGGGGATGTTTTTCAGCGGCAGGGACTGGGAGACTAGTCAGGATCGAGGCAAAGATGACCGGAGTACAAGAGAGATCCTTGATGCTGTAATCGCTGCCAAAGTACTGAGTAAAGGGTCTGAATACTTATGTAAATGTGATATTTCCTTTTTTTTTTTTTTTTTTTTTTTACATATATACGTACATACACATATAAAAATTTGCAAAAATGTCTAAAAAACAGTTTTTGCTTTGTCATTATGGTGTATTATGTGTAGATTGATGAGGGGGAAAAAAAACTATTTAATCAATAATAGAATAAGGCTGTAACGTAACAAAATGTGGAAAAAGTCAAGGGGTCTGAATACTTTCCGAAGGCACGGTATGTGTTCTGACTCGAGCCGGAATGGATTGTGAGCCTGTGTTGGTCCTCAAAGTGTGCTCATGTTCAGTACCAAGAATAAACCGTGCCCCATTCTGACCCTAATGGCAAGCACGGTAAGCTCCATTTGGGCCCTGGGCCTATCAATGTCACAATCACAGCATTATGCTCCTGCATTGGCTAAACACTATAGTTCACAGTGGAAAGTTCAACTTGGTGCTACCTCAGTGGCTATTAAAGTATTATATAAAGGTGTTGCACCTGCATGAATGTTCATGTTGTTATTGCTTTACATCCATCCCTGAGGCATTAAGGTCATTTTGTACTGGATGTGTTTTTCCTCAATAGCACCTAGAGTGATTGTCCTGATGTCCTTGGTCTCTCCTCTCCACAGTCACCCCCACAGCTGAGAGAGAGGGGCATTTCTATTCTACCACATAAATAGAATCTGGGCCAGACGTCTACTAGTGTTGTTAGAGGCTAGTTGAATACGAGGTCACAAAATATTCAACCCAAATATGACATCATCCTCAAGGAAAAGAATAATACAGCAGCAGCCTTGTGACCCTCTTCATCATCATCATCACCCGTAACTGGGTCGGAGTGGGGGTTTATGCAACGGCATATAATCAACATTGACCATCAGAACACACAACTGTATGATCACACACACACACACAAGCCTATTCCTGCGGTCATATGTTCAAGACTAAGGAGGAGGGACGCCTTGGAGGAAATAAATCATAATGCTGCCACTGGGCTCTCCATGAATCCACGGGGGAGATTTCCTCTCTATGCAGTCACACACACACAATCTGTCAGAATAATGCCAAACATCCCACCTCTCCACAGCTAGGGAGTGAGACAGTGTGCCCTCTCCTCTCTTTGCATGCCAAACTGACACCCAATAACCCAGCACTGAATTATGTGCAATGGGATGTCAGGACTGATCATTTTGAGGGCACCAGATCCCTGGCTCTAAGCGTCAACTTTAAATGCCAAGTTGAGTTTAATTCAGTAAAAGCTAAACTAACTAGTCAAAAATGCTAGTTGAAAATGCAGCTTGGATAAAATAATCAAGCTTTTGGTGTTGAGATTGGATCAATGGGAAGCATTTCTTGTCCAAGGCCTATAATTTTGAAAATCATATTTGCAAATTAAGAAAATACACCATGATGAGGCCTACATATGTCTTGTTCTCTCTATAAATTCAACTAAGCAAAATAAATTCCTTATGTGTCTAAAACCGACATTTCAACAGCTTGGCCTGAGATGCCCTATGTCTTTACGACATTCCAACCTTCTTGATAACTCGCAAGATGACAGTTAATACTATATAAAGAGCACGTGGTATCGAAAATCGAAGCACTCTTGAGCTGTTGATGGACTCCAACTGTCACATGGGTAATTCTTCTTATGGCGTACTATTATTAACTAATGCATCGCATGACAACATAATGTGTCCGTATTTCACCAAGAGGTACTTGCAACACAGAGAAGGCGGCTAAGTGCGTGCTAGATGATAATGGAGAAAGCGTCACCGAGGCGCATGGATGGACGCAGCGTCGTCCACAACATTGTCACTGACTGCGATGCGGCAGCGTTACGACACCGTTCATTCAGAGGAACCAACGCTGCCAGAGTCAAATATAGTCCCTGGCGATCTAATTCTTATCATTGTCATTTTCTGAGTAAAATCTGATTTCAGGCTAATATCAGTGGACGGGGAAAGGATGCAATGCACCTCAAAGAACAGGTTCCGGATCTGTGCAGACAGACAGGCACAGTGAATACTGGATAGATATAGAATGTTAGGAGACTGTATAGATATAGACTATTCACAATGCATTGCTTCAATATGTCCAATATTATAGCTAAATATTCTACCACCGCAGTGACATAATATTAAACCCACACGAGCCTAATCTGAGCCGAGCAGTTGTGATTTTCTAGACTAATATTTATTGATAATGATATGATTTCGCGTGGGGCTGACAATCC
The DNA here is from genome assembly GCF_036934945.1 of Oncorhynchus masou masou. Taxonomy (NCBI): domain Eukaryota; kingdom Metazoa; phylum Chordata; class Actinopteri; order Salmoniformes; family Salmonidae; genus Oncorhynchus; species Oncorhynchus masou. The sequence continues at coordinate 29,197,944 of NC_088224.1, read as the reverse complement.
CGCGGACTGTATGGGATGCTCTCTACCGTCGTCAAGTCACATGGAATTCCATTCACAGAATATGTCAATTCATAGGGCAGAATGACCACTATATTTACAGCTATTCTAAAATGGATATGAAATAGGCATACATTATGTGACCTCCATTTTATGTTGTAAAGGAATTTAACTATTCTCGCTTTCGAAGATTGGAGGGGAAAAGGAGGCATCCCTGTCCCACGGATGCTGATGTGGGATTGTGGGTTCTGACATTCCCGAGAGAGCGAATCCCATCAGTGTGATGCACGTTGGCAACATCTGATGCACGTTGGCAAGACCGAATCGAACGACAAAATAATTCGAAAAAGTAGTGGCATAATCTTTTATCAAGATGTCTTAACAATTACAACACAACGTGAGCGTTTAGTTATTGATACATTTCCATGGTGAGTCAATAGCCTAGGCTACTGTAAAATAATGTCTGGTAAAAAGATAACAACACATGGCCGTCCGGTCGCGTGTTGTAAAGTAATGGCATAGTCTTTTATCAAGATGTCTTGAAAATAAAAACACAACGAGAGCGTTTTGTTATTCATAAATTATATCCGTGATGAATCAATAGTTTAGGCTACTGTACAGTTATGGCTAATAGAAACACATGGCCTTCTGATGGTATGTTGTTCCGTTGCCTATCAGCATAATGTAGCCTAGCGACTGTGTGGCAAGCTGAACCACTGGTTTCGCTCTTCCTTCTACCTTGTCTACCCATTTCACTTGAACAATGACAACCCCAGTCTTGGAACTGTCCCAAAACTGTACAGAATAGAGGCAGCCGGTATAGGCTACACATGCACACAACCCTTGAGCAGCACAAGGCATGCTGCCTCATACTGCCTTCACACACAAAAACATAACACATTTCCCAAAGGTCGCCGTTTTGTTGGATAGGTTTTATGCACGCGATCTGCAAAGCGCGAGAATGCACAATAACCTGTCGTCATCTCGTGTGAAGAACAGTTACTCAGTCGCTACCGAGCTCCTGAATGTTCCAAACAATGATACACTGTCCCCAGCATTACTGTACCTGCAGAGCCGCTGAACTTCACTTCGTTGCAGTGCCGTTGCCGTGTCTCCGCCACATATCACCACCCCTCATATCAGCCAGGGGCATACCGGTATGCTAAATGATGGTAATAATGCCAGATGCTAAAATGTGAATAGCTGTCAACATTGCTGCACTGTTTGAGCCATGTAGGTTATTCCGCAACAGAGCAGACTTTTTCATAATCTAGCCTACCATGTAAACGGACTACCCCAGGTTGAGAAGTGTTATTTTTCTTCTGGCGGTGGCGGGATAGGGATGGAGGGTCCTCCTTATCCCTTTTCAAACTGATGCTGCGATTTCACACAGTAGCGCGCGCCAGTGTCCCACACACACACACACACACACACACACACACACACACACAGCTGGTCCTCGCGACAGAACATGCTGCTTCGATCCACGCAGTTCCAGAGAAATACCCCGCCCACTTTAACAACTCAGTGGCATACTGTAGTCACTACAATGGAGACCACAGGCCTATGCCTTTTGTTGCTCTGCAAAGGCTCTATTATGGTATTAGGCCTACTAAAAACTAAATGTAAGGCTATGATGTTTTATATTTGATATCTCAGTTTGACCAAATCCTGGTGGGGGACTGGGACAATGGATAAATGATAATAGTACACTGTAAAGGGTTGCCATGAATTTGACAGTTATTTAGAGGCAGCGCTGTGGCAAGTAAAATGATGTATTTCAGATTACAGTAGGGCCTATAGCTATTGTAATATAAATGTGGTATGAAAGCAAGTACTGTGTAATGACACACAGTACAATATACTGTAAAAAAGTTTCATTCTAACTTCCTCAGATTGAATGGATGAATGAATTATATTTATTGAGGGGAGGGTTTATATTTCACAGTATTTCCCTAGAATTACAAGGAATTGGTGCAAGCAGTTTGGCTGGTTGGTAAAGTGTTTAAACATTACAGCATATTAATAAATGTTTTATATCACTTGCACTAGAGGTCTTAAAGGCTTCAAAATTGGCAGTGACCACAAGGACATGGCAAAATACTCATCCATTTAAGGTTTAAGAGTTGCTGCCTCTCCAATGTGTCCCCTATAGATTTTAAATTCACGGGGCACTATAACCACATAGGAGTTAAATTGATACAGCATTCTCATTCACGACTGCAACAAATATCCTCTTACAGTGCAAGCTTCAAAATATGTTAATGAGCCGGAAACAACAAATACCATGCACCCACTAGTGGTGAAGGTTTTGGGCGCTCCAAAGATTACAGTACCATACTCTATTCTGTGAGGTGGAATTACAGGACCAATTGAAATGCAGCAATTCCCCACAATGCACCATCATTTACAGTATGCTGCAGTTAAATGTTTGAGTTTTTTTTTTACTGTTGATAATACCTAAAATGACTGTGTAACAGTGTAACACAATAGACAATGTAATACAGTTGTGTAATGACTTTTCTGTAGCTTAATTCAATAAATAATGACTATGTAATATGACTGCCAACAAATACATTAGGGTTTCTCACAGCTTTGATGCTTGAACCCCTAATTAGATGAGCATACATCAGACTGTGAAGAGGTTCAATATTATTGCATTGTCTAAATCAAATATATAAACCCAAACCAAACATATTATCTTACAGTGCCTTCAGCAAGTATTGTGTTACAGCCTGAATTGAAAATTGATTACATTTAGATATTTTTGTCACTGGCCTACACACAATACATCATCATGTCAAAGTGGAATCATGTTTTTCAATTTTTTTACAAATGAAAAGCTGAAATGTCTTGAGTCAATAAGTATTCAACCCCTTTGTTATGGCAAGCCAAAATGTGCTTAACAAGTCCCATAATAAGTTGCATAAGTGCAATAATAGTGTTTAACATCATCTCTGTACCCCACACATAACATTTTCTGTATGTTCCCTCATTCAAAAGTGAATTTCAAACATAGATTCAGCCACAACGATCAGGGAAGATTCCCAATGCCTTGCAAAGAATAATTGAATATCCCTTTGAGTATGGTGAAGTAATTAATGACACTTTGGATGGGGTATCAATACACCCAGTCATTACAAAGACACAGGCGTTCTTCCTAACTCAAATGCCAGAGAGGAAGGAAACCGCTCAGGGATTTCACCATGAGGCCAATGGTGACTAAAACAGTTACAGAGCCTAAGATAGGAGATAAGTAAGAATGGATCAACAACATTGTAGTTACTCCACAATACTAACCAAATTGACAGAGTGAACCTGTAGAGAATAACAATATTCCAAAACATAGATCCTGTTTGCAACAAGGCACTAAAGTAATACTGCAAAGCAATTAACTATTTGTCCTCAATACAAAGTGTTATGAATAGTGGTGGCTGCATCATGTTATGGGTATGCTTGTAATTGTTAAGGACTGGGGAGTTTTTCAGGATAAAAAAAAACCCTGCAAGGCCCGTAGCTCTCCAGAACAGGAGTCTCCAACCCTGCTCCTGGAAAGCTACCCTCCTGTAGGTTTTCACTCCAACCCTGTTCTTGGAGAGCTACCCTCCTGTAGGTTTTCACTCCAACCCTGTTCTTGGAGAGCTACTCTCCTGTAGGGTTTCACTCCAACCCTGTTCTTGGAGAGCTACTCTCCTGTAGGGTTTCACTCCAACCCTGTTCTTGGAGAGCTACTCTCCTGTAGGGTTTCACTCCAACCCTGTTCTTGGAGAGCTACCCTCCTGTAGGTTTTCACTCCAACCCTGTTCCTGGAGAGCTACCCTCCTGTAGGTTTTTGCTCCAATGCCAGTTGTAACTAACCTGATTCAGTTTATCAACCTGCTAATAATTAGAATCAGGTGTGCTAGATTAGGGTTGGAGAGAGGACCTACAGGACGGTAGCTCTCCAGGAACATGGTTGGAGTGAAAACCGACAGAAAGGTAGCTCTCCAGAAGCAGGATTGGAGAGCTCTGCTCTAGAACATACATTTTCCCTCTACCTGTGTGTTCACCTCAACCTACAGATATATCCAGATGCACAGTGGCAGTCCTCATCTCCAGTGTGAGCATGATCCTAACCAGCTAATGCAACCAATCTTTTCCGGATTCTTTCCTCTACCGCACCACAGTGGAGGCCCCAGACAGAGTCATAGCGTAATGGGTTCCCCCAACCAGGCCATTATATAACAGCATTATGTAGACTAGGTCTAAATGCCTGCTGTGAGGGGGACTCCACCACTATCGAACGGTCTGTCACAGAGACCCAGGGTAATCACACTAACAAGGTCACCCACTCACCAAGATCAGAACTACTAGTGTACAGGATTGAAAAATACTCCGATATATACAGTAGATTATTTTCTGTAAAAGAGCATGAGGAAGGATCTCAAAGTGATTGAATGAAAGCATGTTAATTCAACTAACATTGACTACCATAAAGCAGTCAGCTGAAATTAATATGGCACGGCACTCACTTTATTTTCCACTACGTGTACATTACTTCGGTATGTGTCCGGGCGCAATTCTGCTTTGCTTAAACTCAAACGGTCTGATTGCAGTGATTTGATTTGAGGCTGAATTCATGGAATAACCACAGACCCATCTCTCTGTGCTCCTTCTCTACCCCAGCCAATCCCATTTGTTCCTCAATGAATATAGTGTTGGTATTGTGTTCAACCCCCTCCTCATGCCAATCTTGTGAAGGGGAAATCGCATTCCCTTTGCCGAGAGAGTGTGGTGTGGCTGCATGGGTAATCCTGCCTCACAAGGAAATAAGAATAATCCTGTTGGAGTGTGATCATGGTCATGTGATCAGGGTGATGAATGAAGCCAGAGGGAATGGGAGGTTCTGGAATCCCTGTTGGCTCAGACTGATGACATCATTTGATGACATGTCTTTGGTCTGTTTCCTCAACTTCTCAGGTGCCGGAATATCCTGCTGATAAAATGAAGTAACACTAGTGTTGAACAGAATAAAGCACTTGATTACAAGCTTGCTGCAGCTGTGACATGGACAAAGCTATTTAACTAGTAGTAGGCATTGGCTGTCCTATGAATTGAGCTAACATGTTTCACTTTGAGGCAGAATGGCAGAGACAAAAGAAGAGGTACGTAGAACTACTCATCTCAAATAAAACCTAGCAGCAATATACAGTCATTTGAGGGGCAATAGTCCCACCTTCAGGACCCCATGAACTCTTAAAATAACAATCTCACAATAGAACACTGGAAGACATTTCAGAGATGATCAGATGTCTTACATTTCCTCATGACAATGAGGCACTAGAGATACCTTGACAGATATATGACAAACCATATACAAATTAGAATTCAAAGCCAGTCTATGGTCTGACTGAATAGGTATTGTGTAGCAAATCTATAGGTTTAAAAGACACTTTTACAAATCTTAGCTATAACAAAAAATGTATATGTACATTGTAATCAAAGACACGCTGAAAATGTATAAAACAAATCAACTAAAAACAAGGGGAAAGTGCATTAGATGAACATAGTCTCGGATGTTGTGTACAAGATTATGGTCATTTGTAGCAATGGCACCCTGCCAAACATGTCGTGGATGGACTGAGCAAGGTATATTGTGGAGAGAGAGGATCTAAATGTATGCAAACAGGTGGAACAAGTAAAACATTAACACCTGAGTGGAGTTTACTTGGCTGGTTTAACATATCGATCATGTTCATATGATTTGAGGATTTATGAAGTCATTTCAGTAGAGTCGGTGACCAGAAGATATTTTAAAAGCAATGGCTAAATGTATGGCTAAATGTATGGTTAAATGCAAATTAAACCTGGAATCGGGGATAGACTGAACAGTAACTTAATCTCCAGAACACTCAAATTAGTATCATACGTTACGATTGGTATAGTATGTATTAATGTGTCTGTGCACAATTTGTTGACTTACTAGTTGGCTAATGCTAATGTTAGCTAGGGATAATCTTAGCTAGGCTAGGGGTCGATGTCAACAACCCCTCTGAAATCTAATTAGCATAATAATAATAATAATAAGTCCCCTTCAAAACCAGTCTGTATATTTATTTAACTAACCAAGTCAGTTAAGAACAAATTCTCATTTACAATGACGGCATACACCGGCCAAACCCGGATGACACTAGGCCAATTGTGCGCCACCCTATGGGACTCCCAATCACGGCCGGTTGTGATACAGCCTGGATTCAAACCAGGGTGTCTGTAGTGACACATCTAGCACTGAGATGCAGTGCCTTAGACTCGGGATCCCCGAGTGCTAGAGAAATACATTGTTTTGCACGGGCTGCATCCACCGCATCCGTGAATGACAGCCTTCCACATCTGCGATGGAAGGTAGCTGAGGTACAGCGTGTTTGTCAGACCATGAGACACCCTGAAAATGGGCCTTCTCACGAAAACGTCAGTAGCATCTGAACAGCGTGGCCTACAAAACTAATATGACCACTATGTGAAGAGGAATCTCATGAACACGACCCCAACAAGCCTCACGAGACTCGTCTGAAGTTGGTACTGCCAACTTGTGTCTGTAGCGTCCAAACTGTTTGGACTACACACTAATATGACTCCTTGATGGAAAGGTGACTCTCGTACACGTCGTTTGTTTTGCTCGAGTGTGCTTACAAGCCTCATCTGAAAGTAGCCCGGGAACCAGTACATTTAAAAAATAATAATCATATGGCAATGGTTCAGTGCCAAAACATTTTTGGTTAATGCTGCAATGTCATTTTTTGGGCGACCCGACCAAATTCACATAGAAATGTGTGTTATAGATCTGAAACTCATTTAAAGCTAGTCTAAGAAGCAGTAAACCTGTTCTATGCTTCCTGTTCTTAAGTTTTGTTTTTGCGTCTTACCTGCGGTTTTGGACACCAGCGTCAAATACAATATTTTTGGTTATGAAAAATATATTTCACAGTGGTTTAGATAGTACAATGATTCGCTACACTATACTTGCTTGTTGTCACAAACTGAAATTAGGCGAACTATTCGTATTTTCGTATTTTAGCAACCAGAAAATGGCAGTACAATTTCTGCATCTTTATATATATATATATATATATATATATTTTTTTTTCCCCTTTTCTGGGCTTATGTCTCTCAGACATAGGACAGACACTTAACAAAAAAAAAAACTTCCTATTAATTTATTACTACCTTATGAATCTGTTATTCAATCCATTTCTATGAGCTATTAGCACTAAGGCCCAATTCAATGTTTCATCAAATAATGTGCGTGTGATATATAATACCTAAAGGGGTCCTAATATTCAAGTCGATAAATTATCCTCGGTATGAAAATCTTTTTAAAAAATCCATATGTCAGCTTAATAGAACCCCTCCGCAGGCTTCGACCCTTAAGGATTAAGGTTGGTGTTAAGGTTAGCTAGCATGCTAAGTAGTTGCAAATTAGCAAATTAAGTAACAATACCAAACATAACATATACTAATTTAAGTGTCCCTGATTTTCTTTTACATTACGTCTAGTCAATGAGACCAGCCTGAAGTAAAAATAAGACATGACAATGGTCCCTTCCTTCAAGCAGTACAACTCAAAAAAACATTACAAATAGAATAAATCAAAACATGTCAAACAGTTAAGTCCCTCAGCAAATCTGAAAAGACACCCACCCTCTTCCTACTTGGGAACATAGCCCTGGATGGAATGTATATCTTTAGTTGAAGTCTCAGTTAGAGAGGATGAGAGGAGCTACCAGGGTCCAGAGGTAGAAAGCCAGGCCTATCCAGCGAGAGCCAATCTTCACCCACACAGCTGGCAAACAGCTCTGCATGGCCTGGTATTCTGTGTCAGGTCTGCGGAGACATCAGGACCAATCCAATCAATCACATTTTGTTTACCATCAGAAAAATGCATAGTAGACCATGTGCGATGGATGGAAAATTGGGTCTTCGGAGTACTTTTATCCTGCTGACCTAAAGCCCAGGCATTAGCTTGGGGAGCTGACGCAAGGTCTAGACAACATCAATCACCTCCGTTACACCTGTACACATCCCTACTCCTCTATCCCCTCAGACATAATCTAAGAAAACAGAGCTACTTACTGGTACCAGTTGGTGAGTGTCATCATGATGTAGAGGGAGGCCAGGCACAGGCTGAAGTGGAAGAAGGCGTAAGAGTAGGTGACCCCCTCTTCCTCATTGTCCGCGGCCCATGTGACCCCGGCCTCCCCCGTGGCCGCCTCGTGGTCGTCTGCAGCCAGACCCTGGTCCTCCTCTGTCTGCATCAACCTGTTCACCTGGGTGTTGTTAGTTGAACAGATGCTGCAGGGGAGGAGGGAAAGAGCAGGAAACCCACCAGAAAAAAAGGGAAGTGATGATGTGGACAGGCTCAAATAGTCAGGATTTAATTTGAAACATAGCTCTGAAACAGTGCCTCAAATCCAGTCCTGAGGACCCACAGGCTTGCACATTTACTCTAGCCCAGTACTTCAATCAGGTGTCTATTCTACTGTATTTTAGTCTATGCCGGTCCAACATTACTCATCCAAATATTTATATATTCTTAATTCCTTTAGATGCGAGTATTGTTGTGAAATCGTTAGATATTACTGCACTGTTGGAGCTAGAAACACAAGCATTTCACTACACCCACAATAACATCTGCTAAACATGTATACGTGACCAATAACATTTTGATTTGTCTCTGGTCTGCTACAAAAAGTGCCCGGTCCTGTGGGTCCTCAGGATTGGCGTGAACCCTACTCTAGGTTGCAACTTTATACCTGGCATAGAGAGTGCAGAAGAGGAAGATGACCAGTCCTATGATGCCCACCACTGGACCCCTTGCCCTGGGGCAGGTGTAGGGGTGGAGGTGTTGTGTACCAGACTCAGCAGGCTGGGGTTACACTTGCAGTCTGTAGGGAAAGAGGTATAATATTGTCGTTCTGATGAAGGCCATTGAAAAGACTAAATGGTATGCTTTTAACATAAAGAAAACTACAAATGATCAGCTTTTAATTATGACCTAGTCACATCTATTTGATTTACTTCTCTTGTGATTCTTGGCTGCAACTCTTCTCATGTTGGATGACGTGATCACTGATCATCTTTTGGGTAAAATATGCTTTGTCACGTATACATTTGTTGTTCCAGACTTCCCATCAAGTGATTTCCATGAGTCAGTATGCAGCTACGTGAGTCATAGTTACATCAGGCCATCTTTAATGCATGACCTGAACCATGACTCTTAACCAATGACTGAACAGGGGCATCGGCAGGGTCATGACGAGACTTACTGGGGTTGTTGGTCATGGCGGACCATGTGACATACATGGTGTAGAGGGAGATGAAGGACGCTTGGAGCAGGCCTGACCTGGGCTGGGCCTCCTGGGGGACAATACATAAATTAACACAAAACATCAGTGTCTAACTTTTGTTCAACAACATTCACATGAACAAATAGTTCACCGTGTCATTGTTTAACATTTTGATGATCTTCAAAATTGCAAACATTGCTAATATTGTCACCCCTGAATGAACTTCAGGATGTGTAGGCATTTCAAAGAAAGAGGAACAAGACTGAAACAGCCTGCAAAGAAACACTACACTCAAAACTGCAGGAACTTTCAACAGTGTGCTGGTATCAATCTTTCTTGCGAGACTGAAAACTCACCTGAACTTTGGGCAGGATGGCAACGATGGAGACGATGATGCAGAAGATGAAGTTGAGGCTGATGAAGACCTTGTGTTCAGTGCAGTCGCCTCCCGTGGTGTAATAGACATAGAACACCACCACAGCAGAGAAGGCCAGGACATAGTGCAGCACCATGAAGGAGAGCTGTGGGGAAACAGAAGAATACATCCCATTACAGATGTTAGGAAACATCTTTCCATTACCACTAGGAGAAAACCAGGATAAGGGTCAATTCATTAAATTACACTGAAATTCCTATTTTCTTCAGGAAATTTCAGTTTAATTCCAGAAAAGACCGAATAAATGAGTTAGACTACAACGTTTTAAATCAGACTGTATTAGCGATCAGTACCTGAGAACCAGCACTTGCCATTTCCCTCAGTGTTCTCCAGCCAGGACTGGTACCAGGTGTGAGCAAAGTCCACGAGCAGGATCAGTTGGATGATGATGAAGAAGGAACCCACCATGCCAAAGTAGAACCACACTTGAACACACAAGGAGAGTTTGTTAAAAGGCAAAATGTGCAAGGTGTGTTTAATTGACTACAAGTTATTGGCAGTGGCAATGCATCACGTGGGCCATTCTGTTATTTAATGTCACAACAATATCAGTTAGCACACATTTTAATAGTATGAAACAAATTGCTTGATCTAAGAAAGCATATGTGCTGACCAGCTGGCAGGTGTCTTCACTGATATTTTCAACATGTCCCTGATTGAGTCTGTAATACCACATGTTTCAAGCAGACCACCATAGTCCCTGTGCCCAAGAACATGAAGGAAACCTGCCCGAAATGACTAAAGACCCGTAGCACTTAAGTCCGTAGCCATGAAGTGATTTGAAAGGCTGGTAATGGCTCACAGCACCATTATCTCAGAAACACTAGACCCACTCCAATTTGCATACCGCCCAAACAGATGATGCAATCTCTATTGCACTCCACACTGCTCTTTCCCACCTGGACAAAAGGAACACCCATGTGAGAATGCTATTCATTGACTACAGCTCAGCGTTCAACACCATAGTGCCCTCAAAGCTCATCACTAAGCTAAGGAGCCTGGGACTAAACACCTCCTTCTGCAACTGGATCCTGGACTTCCTGACGGGCCGTCCCAAGGTGGTGAGGGTAGGTAGCAACACATCTGCACGCTGATCCTCAACACTGGAGCCCCTCAGGGGTGCGTGCTCAGTCCCCTCCTGTACTCCCTGTTCACCCACGACTGCATGGCAAGGCACGAATCCAAAACCATCATTAAGTTTGCTGACGTCAACAACGTTAGGCCTGATCACCGACAACGTTGAGACAGCCTATAGGGAGGAGGTCAGAGACCCACATTTCTATCGACGAGGCTGTAGTGGAGCAGGTTGAGAGCTTCAATTTCCTTGGTGTCCAAGTCACCAACAAACTAGAATGGTCCAAACACACCAAGACAGTTGTGAAGAGGGCACAACAAACACAACACAGGAAACTAAAGATTTGGCAATGGTTTTCAGATCCTCAAAAGGTTCGACAGCTGCAACATCGAGAGCATCCTGAGTGGTTGCATCACTGCCTGGTCTACACCGGCTGTATTTGGCGCATGTGACAAATAAACTTTGATTTGGTCGCTTTCCCATTCCATTGTTGTTTTGGTACATCTTTGTTGAGTAAGGGAGCTTGGTGTCAACTGTGGTGGAGGGGCAGACAGAAAGTACAGAGCGCAGGCGTCGTTAATCTTCTCTGGTTGCGCTGAGGGTGCGTCACCGCAGCACCTGCTGAGCGAGCCAACAAAAGCCCCTAATTGGTGCTCCATTGATTTACAGTAGCCGTGCCCCCCCAAGAAGGCTCATGGTCATTGGCCACAGTCCTATGCCCGGTAACTTTGATTGAACTGATGTGTCAACTTCATAGCTAGCTAGTTGTTTACCACGTCTTCAAGCTAGGGAGCTTAGCTAGCTGAAACATGTCGACTACCTTCGCTATCTCCTAGCAAATGATTTTGAAACTTGACATTACGAAAAAAATGTAGAGAAAATGTCTGTGCCCATTAGCCAGCTACACTTTAAAATATGTCCATCCATTAAAATAAAGCAAGCTGGAAAAGAAGATTCAAATGGAGTGGCTGGTGGTGGATCATGAAACAGTGGCTAACATTACTTTTGAGGTAGGTTAGCTATAATACCCTATAGGCTACATGTCTTATTGTTGATGTCTGATGGCAGACTAATACCCATGGAACCACATGTACAAGAAGGGTTCATTTAAACACCTTTGATGGAACTGTGAAGGTGCAATAGATGAAGCAAGGGAATAGTGTTATAACTTCGTATATCGTTAACCGGGCACCATTTGTAACAGGCAGTCGGAGTCGCGATATTGCAGACCAATTACTAGCTAGTTTACTCACTACCGTGTCCTTCCGTGCAATATGACCTAAAGATATGGGAAGTAGCCGTAAAAAAAAACCTAAACCAAATGTTATAGCGTTTGTGTGTGGCTCAAAATTCCTATCCGCGCTAATAGCGTTTCAATCGGTGACGTCACTCGCTCTGAGACCATGAAGTAGTTATCCCCCTTGCTCTGCAAGGTCCGGACTTTTGTGGAGCGATGGGTAACGATGCTTCGAGAGTGGCTGTTGTCGATGTGTGCAGAGGGTCCCTGGTTCCAGCCCAGGTAGGGACAAGGAGAGGGACGGAAGCAATACTGTTACACATTCAATGTGTAGCCAGTGTTGTGTACTGGTTTCGATGCATTTGAGCTTTGGTGATATAATTTTCCCCACCAAGATTTGAATGTTAAAAATCGCCACTGGTTATTGGGGTTTAGAGGAAAATATTTCAATAAAAAACATGAGCTGGCGCCCACCCAGATAATGATTTAATGTAGAGGTGCTGATCTTGGCTTTGGCACCCCCCCCTTGGGTTGTGCCGTGGCGGAGATCTTTGTGGCGGAGATCTGGGTTGGCGCCCCCCCCCCCCTGGGTTGTGCCGTGGCGGAGATCTTTGTGGGCTATACTCGGCCTTGTCTCAGGATGGTAAGTTGGTGGTTGACGATATCCCTCTAGTGGTGTGGGGGCTGTGCTTTGACAAAGTGGGTGGGGTTATATTCTTCCCGTTTGCCCTGTCCGGGGGTATCATCGGATGGGGCCACAGTGTCTCCTGACGCCTCCTGTCTCAGCCTCCAGTATTTATGCTGCAGCAGTTTGTGTCGGGGGGCTAGGGTCAGTTTGTTATATCTGGAGTACTTCTCCTGTCTTATCTGGTGTCCTGTGTGAATTTAAGCATGCCCTCTCTAATTCTCTCTCTCTCTGAGGACCTGAGCCCTAGGACCATGCGTCAGGACTACCTGGCATGATGACTCCTTGCTGTCCCCAGTCCACCTGGTCGTGCTGCTGCTCCAGTTTCAACTGTTCTGCCTTATTATTGGACCATGCTGGTCATTTATGAACATTTGAACATCTTGGCCATGTTCTGTTATAATCTCCACAAGGCACAACGAGAAGAGGACTGGCCACCCCACATAGCCTGGTTCCTCTCTAGGTTTCTTCCTAGGTTTTGGCCTTTCTAGGGAGTTTTTCCTAGCCACCGTGCTTCTACACCTGCATTGCTTGCTGTTTGGGGTTTTAGGCTGAGTTTCTGTACAGCACTTTGAGATATCAGCTGATGTACGAAGGGCTATATAAAGACATTTGATTTCATTAACGGTGAATAAACTGTAAGCTATAAAAACAATGGAGAGTTGCACACTCCATATGAATAATCTCCCAGTAATTTATTGGGTAAAAAACAACCAATGTTGCAGCATCATTGTGCCTTTTTCAGGGTGAAGAAAATATGTAATATCGTAGTACTGGTGTATACCTGTGTTGAATGTCCCGCCTGGAATGAAGAAGGCTCCTACAGTTATCCCCACTAGTACGAGGAACTTGAAGAACCAGAATCTGAGAGGACAAAGCCACAAGCATTCATTCAATAAAACCACCTCATACAAAAACAGGTCCCGTGTCTGTGCGCCATAAAAAATAGACTGGTCATTATTTTGGGCAGTATCATCCTTTAAAAAACCTTCTGTATGTAAAATAGTGTAAAATTTTCCAAGAAAATTTGGAAAGTAAATAAATGTGACTCTGGATGACAACATGTGGTTGTTTCCAACATTAGTGCTTTTTTCCTAAAGTTAAAACTGCTTCATGTTTTGTTTCCTTGCCATGACACTAACGAGTATTGGGATACTGGTTTTGTCCTAGCCCTAATATTTTATGCTAGTATGTAAATGATAGGAGAATTATGTTCTCAAGGTACATAACCCAATTTAATTATATTACTCTCAGTCTGCAGACCAGAATGTGTAAGATCCTGGTCGAATGAAAGAGATGGAGGCCCAACTAAAATAGTCAAAAAGGTTTATTCACGGGAACGTTCTAAAGTCAAGAATACAAAACTCATTTTATACTGACTTCTCACACCCACACAAACATGTCCTGCTACGCACACACTGTCTGTCTCACTACCCAGCCGACAGAGATTAGTGACATTGTCCTTGAGACGTACTCCCCGTTCTCTCCCAAATCTCTAGTCAGGTCGGCACCAAGCTCAGACAGTCTGTGTTTAAAATACCATAAAGACATATTTTTTACCCTAATTCTGACTAGGACAACACATTTATTGATTATGATTTTATACATACTAATCAATTCCATACAATTATATGTTTCAGGGCGGAATATTCTAATCATTCAATTAACAGACAATTCTCACCTATAAACAAATAAGAGTATGGAGAATGTGGCACTGCCCTGGCCTGGCCAGCAGAGGGCAACATTGTGTCCCTGAAGATCACCATCCACTACTATAAAAAGGTCAGCCACATACCTGTTCTGTAGGGAGGCTCGGGGGTCCTTGCTGCTGCGAACGCGTTTCATGATGGAGAACAGGGAAAAGAAGCAGACCATGGCAAAGCACATGCGATACACAGACTTGTAGTCCACGATGACATCACAGTTCACCTTGTTCTCCATGCCTGGCATGGGTATGGAGGTTCCACCCACACAGAACCCAGGTATCTGATAGATCAGTAAAGAAACAGTAGGAATAGAACCAACAATGTTCATTGACGACAGCATCAAAACATTTTTCAACCACTGGGCCATCTTCACCAGCTTGTGTGACCAACTGGGTTCGAATTAGGGTCTCCTGCGAACCACAATCCTGTTAACCCGCTGAGCTAAAGTCTTGGAATTAGTTCAGGGAGCTAACACAAATATATAGGTCTCTGGCAACTCTACTCATCAAGCAACTAAGACCAGGGTTGTGTGGTGGTACCTTCCTGAGCCGAGTCTCCATGCCAGGTAGGATCATGATGACAGAGACCAAGGTCCCCAGCAGCAGCAGGAAGGAGAAGGCCAGCCGGGACACAGTGGAGTTGTAGGTGGAGGGACAGCATCCTGACTGCTGCCAGGAGGAGGGAGGTGAGGGAGAGAGGGGATAAGAAATAGGACTGCACAGACTAGTCGTTTTTGGTATACCAGAGGGAGAAGGCATGAGGGGGCAGATGAGCTAATGAAGCAAACGCATGCATGGTGTGTGTGCACAACAAAAGTACTGTGTGCGACAGCCAGTTATTGTTAAGGCAACCATAGTGTTTCCCAGCCAAACGAGCCCAGACAACTGAAGGTAGTCAGGCCAGTTACAATGACAAGGGCTGCCAGTCATACGGTTAGAGTACAGCAACGAACACAGCCCCCTGCCTGATGTGCCCTTTCTCAACCTATAGTTTTACATGATTCCAGGTCTTCCCTCTAACTACCACCTCCTCAAATATGCGTCGGTGGAGATCCAAGATCCCTTTCAGATGTGCTTTGAGAAGAACCAAGGATGGGAGGAATCGGGACTGATGAATTGAAAAAGAGCAAGCAAACATCTATGCAGTGACACTGCCCATCCCACCTGAGCGCTTGAGGATCTGCAGAGAAGTGAAATCTCGAAATATACACTAGAAAAGCATCCTGTCAACTGTTTATTTTTAGCAAACTTAAACATGTCAATATTAACAAATTCAGACAAACTGAACAAGTTAGTCACGTGATTAACAGATATGGAAATATCCCTGAACAGGGGGGAGGGGGTCAAAAATCAGAAGTCATTACATGGTGTGGCCACCAGCTGCATAAAGTACTGCAGTGCAGCTCCTCAGACTGCAGTAGGTTTGCTCAGAGATGTTGCCCCACTCTTCCAGGGTCCCTAAAAAAGGATTCTTTTTTTAGGTGTGCCAAGCTTGTAGCATTCAAGACAACTAAAGCAGTAATTGCTACACAAGGTGCAACCAAGTACTAGGTAAAGGGTCTGAAGTTATGTAAATGTGATTACATTTGCTTGGTCATGGGTTATTGTGTAGATTGAGGGGAGAAATCATTTTAGATAAGGCTGGAATGTAATTTGTGGTCTGAATACCATCTGCACCGTAACCCCCAAAGAACATGTTCTGAAACACTTAAGTGGACATTCCCTTAAAAGTAATGTTTCAGTTTCCAATTATGCACTACATGCTGGAGTAAACACAGAAGTTCATTGTCAAGGTATCTTCAAATAATTTATTCTTCAAGGTTAACAGTCATCTCTTGTGTTCATTGTTTTTGGAGTTCTGATGAGAGCATGTCTCCTTAGTGTTGTGGTACAGTGGTAGTCCCTTCACTGTTTGAGTGCCCCTTTTCAGCATTGTTCACCTCACCAGGAGCAGTTGTGGTGCCGAGGTCACTTGGTTGTAGGGTCGTCAGGAGTGAGACAAAATGGGGCCACCACAGCATTCTATCAACAGAAAAGAGTTAGTGGATAGGAAAGGGCCATAACTGCTATATGAAACCACATCTGACATGTACAAGTGATACTGGCAATTGCAGTGTGCTGGTCAAGATTAATTGGGATGAGTCTTGTCCTGGAGGCAGAATTGAACGATTCCAGCTAGGTGTGCCAGCTGTAAAGTCAAAATTAAGTTAGTAAATTATGACTAAAGTGCATTTGTTAAGGTTAGGCATGGTTAAGGTTAGATTGATTGTGGCTGTGCCAGTGAGTGATCACTGCAGAGCCAAGTCATCCCAATAAAAGCTGACCTGCTTGCCATAATGCAGCGTACCATGATCCCAGACATACCCTTTCAATGAGTTGCAATTGTATAGAGATCCTTGTCCTCTCCAAGGTCTCCAATGGGCTCAGGTGTAGGATTCAACTCACGGTCTGGGGTGGGCTCCAGCTCTGAGAACAGACCATTTAGCACAGAACCTACATGCAATTATCACATGTAAACAAACATCAGTTCCTGCCTGATGAACCCAGTATATATATATTTCAGAGCTAACGAACCCATGCTTGTTGGGCCTGACCCTCGGGGCCCACCCACATTTTGGGCAAATTATTTAATTTAACAGCCAGTGTTGGCAGAACTGCTAGAGTGTATGGATATGAAAAGACAAGTGTCTGAAATGGCACCCTATTCCCTGTAGTGCACTACCTTTGACCAGCGCCTCATGGTCAAGAAATCCTGTTGGGAGGCAGAGGAACTAAGTTACTAGTTAACTAAAATAGAAAATAGTAGCTAGCAAGACTGAGCAGAGGTTATTTTTAATGACTGCATTTTGAGAGTGGGTAGTTTGCGTCAAATGCCTTGACTAAAAACTGCAAAGGCATTACCTGCAAAGTTGCGTTGCATAGCATAAAGTTCTGGCATGTCTGCCTCATGATTTGTTGGGAGAGTGTTCTGCTTGAAGGACCCCCCCCCCCTTAAAGAATGTCATTGAAACCAGACCCTAGTCAATGCTGTTGCCTAGATGCACTACAAGGATTAAGGGCATGCAATTTCAGACAGTCAAATTACCCCTCTTCCAACGACTGCCAGGTGATAAGGGCCTCCTGTCCTCAGTTGGAGAAGGGAAGCCATATATAGCGATACCTTCCTCGTCGTTGGAGATAAAGGTGTCCTCTGTTTGGTTGTAACCATTATGGGGCCCAGAGTAACATCCTGGTTCCATACTAAAATAACACATTTTCATTAATCACTGGCAAGGTTACCTTCTCACATTTGCAGTACAGACAATTTTTACTTAGTCTTTTGTAAAATCCCATATTGAAGGTACAAAACACCTCCCCTTGGACACTTCTGCAGTGCATTTTGAGAAGGAAAGAGGAATTAAGATACTGCACCTTTCTTGGACTTCATCCCACTCCGCCAATGGTCGCCAGTGGCTTGAGGATTGATGCGGTAGCCACGAGGTTGGCTACCGCCTTGTCTTGGACTGAGGGGATATCGTGCTGGATCGTGATCAACCCCCTTCTGGCTATTCAGGCTTGGACAACGGCCACATTGCAAATCATTTGAGTCGGCAGACCTCCATCTGAAATGTGTAGAAGACACTCATGGACCAAGACATTTGAACAAATCCGATTGGTTATTCCAGTAGATAGCTACTCTTACTGGGCTGTGACCTAAGGAAATAAGTCAGATCTCACACCTGCCATTAGTGAAGGAGCATGCCTTGTTGCTAGGCTCTGCATGGTCCATGACAGGGATTGCCATAAGGTGGCATATGATGTATAGCTGTAGAAACACAACAGGATGAGCAAAACAAAGATGTAGAAACCCAGTAGCCTACATCACAGCTATAAGTTATGTACCCATAATGCTCCACAACATCTGGTACTGCCCTCACCTCTGCCCTGTTCTCCTGGTAGAACCTAAAGGCATCAATGTGGAACTGGAGCTTGTCATCCTGGGTTCTATGCATGAACCCAGAGTTGGAGCCAGGCAGCTGGGAATCCACCAAGCACCTGTAGGGGAGATATATATAAACAGGGACAGCCCATAGAGCAGACTCATCTTTAGATCTGTGCCATTACAGCATGGGCATTGAGGCTACAACCCATAGAAGTCCCCACCCAGTTGACTACTTTAAAATGGTGCCATCATGGTGGAAGCCCTCAATGGCACTGCTCTTGACAAGACTGCCTTTTGACTTCAAAAGGCCTCCATCATTCCCTACGGGCCAGCCAGAGAATATTCATTCTAGGTAGCAGATTTAGTTTAGGCAGTTCCCTCTTGCTTACCCATCATGCTCAATGAAGACGTATCTGGGGAAAGAGTTATTGTCTGGGTCCAGTGTGGCCACGCAGCTGCTAACAAAGACCCTGAGCCTGGAGTGGTGAGCTACCCTGACAGACGCCTCAATGTTGATGGGATCGCCCAGGAAGTAGACTCCAGAACCCCGCTCATAGAGCCAGTCACCTGGGCAGAAATGACAGAAGGTTATCCCAATTGACTAAAGGAACTTTACATTATTCCTTATAGTCCAAGGCCATTACATGTCAGTTCCTTCTAAAAAGAGGATTCATCAAAATGTGAATCAAGTCACTGGTCTAGAAATGCATTTCAGCGACAACTGACTCCACAAATGCGTTCTCCGTTAACAGGTGTTCAGAGATACAGATAGCCAGAGGTGTACCTGTGCTAATTGCTATACGGTTTACATTAATAAGCACAGTAACATGAAAATGTCAGTGTGGGAAACCTAATCCTATAAAATAGCGCTTTAAACTACCCTGGACAGAATATTATAGTCAATAGGCGCTAATAGTTAGCATCTATGAATGGGTTAAAAGTTCCATTGAGGAGTTTGTAAACAGGTCCATAGTTAGTAGGCTAATTGTTTAACGTTGCAGATAGAAACGTCAATAATTAAAGTGATGTCTGATGAGATTCTATATTTAGCATGTCCAAGGATCATTTGTGCTCCACCATCCAAGCTTCTGGGAGAGCACAATGGTCTCCTAATCATCTGAACTTTCAACAAGGTTGTGCCCTGCTCAACACAGCCCAGAATGTATATACCCACTTGTCATAAGCTTCAAGGAAAACTGCAGGTTGTCTTCGGCAGACACTGTGGCGCTGAAGGGGATCCAGGTCGGCTGGAGAGGGGCACTGTCTGAACTGTACTTCCTGAAACAGAAAGTACAGAGTCTGGCAAGCAAACCAATAGGGACACAGTAGTCATGATCATTTAACAGTATAACCTAAACTCACCTTTCATAATGACAAGCAATTGGGATTACAGCACCATCCATTCGAATAACCCCATCTGGTGTGGCTCTGGGTGTATATCTGAGGAGGTTCGTATAGATCATGGAGTCTTTGTTCATCTGTGGATTCACAAAGTAGAAATTAAACAGGAGGTTGTTTTAAGAAGTCAGCTACTGAAACATTCACCATAATTACCAAACGCTTGGTTCCACAGTCTGATAGCGCTGCAAATATTCTGTATTCATCTCCGGCTGCTGATGCTGTAGCCCTGCAGGTCTCTTGGTCCTGTTCAACTCCAAGTCGCAGGTCATCCATGTCAATAAGAATACCGAGTTTAAACAGATCAGCCTTCACAACTATCTCCATGTAGTCTGAATGGCACTTCACATTGACCGTTTCCACTCGAACTGGTCTGGAAACTGTTTGTTGGGGAAGTTGAAGCTGTTTAAAAGGTAGACGATCCCCAAACTGTGGCAGTCGGCTTGGAAGTTGTTGCATTGTGCCAGTGCTGTAAGTAAGTGAAAAAGTAGGAGATATTAAGTTTCCCACTAGTAAAAACAGAACTAACTGCTTTGGAAATAGCCAGAGTGTGTTTGCCATTATGAGTCCCATGCCAACAACTAATGTGAACCTGTAAATTAGAGGGCAATGTGCCTCTGCTATACTACAATTGATGAAACTGAGGTAGCTTTTAACAACCTTGCAGGCTGCAAACCTGGGCTAGATTGGGCCCTAATTGGGCTTTGCATCTGATTAGTCAAACTATTTGCATGCATGTTCAGCGCGTTCCTCTGCCCAGCTGATGCATACCAGAACGTACAAAGCCTGAGTAGGTATTTCACGTATCAGCAAACACATCATATGTTATAGAAATCTGTCAGTCGATGACACCGTTGATGACATGTCACGCAAACATTGGATGCATGCATGCAACTTCTGAGCAGGGGAAAGCGACCATTACGCTTGGATCACACCAACAGTATTCCTGCATTTTGGTACACGAGAATTACATTAATTTCCAATGAAATGCTGCGTTTGCCTTGCAGAGACACTGTATGCATAGACGGCTTGACAGAAATGGTAACAGGAGGTGAATGTTGAATTTTTGTTGCATACATATCCAGATGATGCTGCGTAGTGTTTTTTGCAAAAACACAGTCGGTGTGTTGGAAGCTTCTGTGATGTTCCACATTTGCCGAGGTCGCGCTCAAACATAGCAACCAATGGTTGATACAGGCTAACACGTTATCGACTGTGCCGTTTTGGCACCAGTTGGTTATAATGTATGTGGTTCGTTGTTAGGTAAAATACCTATCCAGGCGCTGTAACGCTTCGAACACACCGACTGTGTCATTGCGTTTCGGTACACCAGAAGTACATTCATTTCCAATGGACTGCTGCATTTGCCTTAGCGTTGCAGAGGCAGTTGCAGTGCGTTCTGTGTGGCAAATCGAACGTATGCATCAAATTGTATGTGTAGACTTGACAGAAAGTAGCAAAATATGAATGTAGATTTATTTTTTGCACACATATTCAGTAAAAATGTGGGATTACATAAAAACAGTTTGATTGCATAATTTCTTCACATTTTTTATTAATTTATTTGCCAAGTATATTATTTATTCGATGACATCCACACATGAATTGTGATAGCCATTGTATAATTTTCCTCCAAAATGCAGTTTTGGAGCGAAATGCAATTATAAATAGTCAAGATAGCAGAGTAGGCTCTTTCAACAATGAGACCAACGTTGAGGAAGGTGGTCTTGATCGCGGTATTGGGCCGGGACCAGCCCCGCCGAAAGCGCAGGTCTGTGTTGGTCCAGATATGGTTAAAGTCCCGAAAGCAGGCAGGGGAGTTCCACCGTCTAATTCAAGAGCTTCGACTGTTTGGACAGGAATTCCGAAGCTACTTTCGTCTGGACCGAAGCCAGTTGGATCACCTGCTCCAGATGGTTGGAGCCAGGATCACCCGGATGGATACCAACTACCGGGAGTCCATTAGCCCAGTTGAACGCCTGGCGATTTGTCTCCGGTAAGCTATATTCTAGTACATTTTTAAAGCCTTTGATACCATAATTGATTGATATTTGATACATTGTTTTTATGTGCAACCTAGCTAGCTAAAGGGCTCTAGTTAATAGTCCCTATTTGACATCAGATGTACTTTTCCAGAATGTTCATTGGGACTATAACTTTTCCCAAATTTGGTTTATAATCCTTTTTTAATTATGCAATGTTACCAAATGAAAAGAAAGGTGCCTTCTGCTCTGATGAAGGTAGGCTAGTCTTCTCCAGGACCCATTGTTGTCCAAGACAGTTGCAGTCATTCATTACATTCTTATTGGACTCACATACACTCTTAGAGAGAAAGGTTCCAGAAGTGTCCTTCTGCTTTCCCCATAGGATAACCAATAGGGTTATACTTGGAACCTAAAAGGGATCTCCTATGGGGACAGCCAGAGAACCCTTTTAAGTAGATAGTACCATTCTTTCTAAGAGTAGAGTTGGCCTGGACTACAGTTTATTGATATAGTCATAGACTGAATTGTACTGTTTCAAGGCATTGTTAATGATGGTTGATGAGTAGTACAATATAATTAGTAAATCATAATAAACTGTAATGAGGTAGCTATATGAGTAGATATAATATGTGGGTGGAATTCAAGTTATACACAATATTGATCATTATTTTGAATTATATTTTAGATTCTTGGCAACAGGGGACTCCTACAGGACCATAGTATTCAGCTTCTGAGTTGGATGGTCCACGGTGGCAGGCATCGTCCCCTCTGTGGCACAAGCCTTTTGGGTCTGTCTGGATGGTGAATACATGCCTGTCCCTGAGGAGGAAGACTGGAGGGTCATTGCTGCCGAGTTACTGGAGAGGTGGAATTTCACACCACACCAAACTGGAAGTCTTCCGACTAGCTTGGAAAGACAGTACCGTGCAGTACCGAAGAGCCCTTACTGCTGCTCGATCATCCTATTTTTCCAACTTAATTGAGGAAAATAAGAACAATCCGAAATAGCTTTTTGATACTGTCGCAAAGCTATCTAAAAAGCAGCATTCCCCGAGAGAGGATGGCTTTCACTTCAGCAGGGATAAATTCATGAACTTCTTTGAGGAAAAGATCATGATTATTAGAAAGCAAATTACAGACTCCTCTTTTAATCTTCGTATTCCTTCAAAGCTCAGTTGTCCTGAGTCGGCACAACTCTGCCAGGACCTAGGATCAAGAGAGATGCTCAAGTGTTTTAGTACTACATCTCTTGACACAATGATGAAAATAATCATGGCCTCTAAACCTTCAAGCTGCATACTGGACCATATTCCAACTAAACTACTGAAAGAGCTGCTTCCTGTGCTTGGCCCTCCTATGTTGAACATAATAAATGTCTCTCTATCCACCGGATGTGTACCAAACTCACGAAAAGTGGCAGTAATAAAGCCTCTCTTGAAAAAGCCAAACCTTGACCCAGAAAATATGAAAAACTATCGGCCTATATCGAATCTTCCATTCTTCTCAATTTATTTCCGAAAAGGCTGTTGCGCAGCAACTCACTGCCTTCCTGAAGACAAACAATGTATAGAAATGCTTCAGTCTGGTTTTGGACCCCATCATAGCACTGAGACTGCACTTGTGAAGGTGGTAAATGACCTTTTAATGGCATCAGACCGAGGCTCTGCATCTGTCCTCGTGCTCCTAGACCTTAGTGCTGCTTTTGATACCATCGATCAACACATTCTTTTGGAGAGATTGGAAACTCAAATTGGTCTCCACGAACAAGTTCTGGCCTGGTTTAGATATTATCTGTCGGAAAGATATCAGTTTGTCTCTGTGAATGGTTTGTCCTCTGACAAATCAACTGTAAATTTCGGTGTTCCTCAAGGTTCCGTTTTAGGACCACTATTGTTTTCACTATATATTTTACCTCTTGGGGATGTCATTCGAAAACATAATGTTAACTTCCACTGCTATGCGGATGACACACAGCTGTACATTTCAATGAAACATGGTGAAGCCCCAAAATTGCCCTCGCTAGAAGCATGTGTTTCAGACATAAGGAAGTGGATGGCTGCAAACTTTCTACTTTTAAACTCGGACAAAACAGAGATGCTTGTTCTAGGTCCCAAGAAACAAAGAGATCTTCTGTTGAATCTGACAATTAATCTTAATGGTTGTACAGTCGTCTCAAATAAAACTGTGAAGGACCTCGGCGTTACTCTGTACCCTGATCTCTCTTTTGAAGAACATATCAAGACCATTTCAAGGACAGCTTTTTTCCATCTACGTAACATTGCAGAAATCAGAGACTTTCTGTCCAAAAATGATGCATAAAAATGAATCCATGCTTTTGTCACTTCTAGGTTAGACTACTGCAATGCTCTACTTTCCGGCTACCCGGATAAAGCACTAAATAAACTTCAGTTAGTGCTAAATACGGCTGCTAGAATCCTGACTAGAACCACATTTTTGTATCATATTAGTCCAGTGCTAGCCTCCCTACACTGGCTTCCTGTCAAGGCAAGGGCTGATTTCAAGGTTTTACTGCTAACCTACAAAGCATTACATGGGCTCGCTCCTACCTATCTCTCTGATTTGGTCCTGCCGTACATACCTACACGTACGCTACGGTCACAAGACGCAGGCCTCCTAATTGTCCCTAGAATTTCTAAGCAAACAGCTGGAGGCAGTGCTTTCTCCTATAGAGCTCCATTTTTATGGAACGGTCTGCCTACCCATGTAAGAGACGCAAACTCGGTCTCAACCTTTAAGTCTTTACTGAAGACTCATCTCTTCAGTGGGTCATATGATTGAGTGTAGTCTGGCCCAGGAGTGGGAAGGTGAACGGAAAGGCTCTGGAGCAACGAACCGCCCTTGCTGTCTCTGCCTGGCCGGTTCCCCTCTTTCCACTGGGATTCTCTGCCTCTAACCCTATTACAGGGGCTGAGTCACTGGCTTACTGGCGCTCTTTCATACCGTCCCTAGGAGGGGTGCGTCACTTGAGTGGGTTGAGTCACTGATGTGATCTTCCTGTCTAGGTTGGCACCCCCCTCTTGGGTTGTGCCGTGGCGGAGATCTTTGCGGGCTATACTCGGCCTTGTCTCAGGATGGTAAGTTGGTGGTTGAAGATATCCCTCTAGTGGTGTGGGGGCTGTGCTTTGGCAAAGTGGGTGGGGTTATATCCTTCCTGTTTGGCCCTGTCCGGGGGTGTCCTCGGATGGGGCCACAGTGTCACCTGACCCCTCCTGTCTCAGCCTCCAGTATTTATGCTGCAGTAGTTTGTGTCGGGGGGCTAGGGTCAGTTTGTTATATCTGGAGTACTTCTCCTGTCCTATTCGGTGTCCTGTGTGAATTTAAGTGTGCTCTCTCTAATTCTCTCTTTCGGAGGACCTGAGCCCGAGGACCATGCCTCAGGACTACCTGACATGATGACTCCTTGCTGTCCCCAGTCCACCTGGCCGTGCTGCTGCTCCAGTTTCAACTGTTCTGCCTTATTTAACCATGCTGGTCATGTTCTGTTATAACCTCCACCCGGCACAGCCAGAAGAGGACTGGCCACCCCACATAGCCTGGTTCCTCTCTGTTTCTTCCTAGGGAGTTTTTCCTAGCCACTTTGCTTCTACACCTGCATTGCTTGCTGTTTGAGGTTTTAGGCTGGGTTTCTGTACAGCACTGAGATATCAGCTGATGTACGAAGGGCTATATAAATTTGATTTGAAGTCTATGGGTCTTGTCGGTGACAAGTTTTTGACAACTGTAGCATTGTAGCTAAACCTATTCCTTTCCCTAACCTGCCACGTTAATTCACCATGTTAATTATTCGAACCTGCAATGTAAACAAACCATTAATATTGGTTTCTTTGATACCAAGTTGCTTTCAAATCCCGACCTCGACGCAAGTAGGAATTAGGAAATAAACATACCAGAGGCACAGGACCGAGTACCGGCTATGTTCGGAGAAAATAATTTGTGAAACCACACTGTCTGCAGTTCTGCACATTAATGTTCAAATTATTTAGTATAGCCTATGCCCTATGAAAAGTCTTCAGCATCCTAAATATTACCGCAGATGCAGTTGGTGTGAACCTGGGGGCAGAATGGGAACAGGGGCGGAGCCAGAGGGGTGGACACCACTGACATCTCATTTCACCTCTTGAAAGAATCAAGAGAATTTCCACAATTGCTGAAATCAGAAGTTAGTTAAGGTTTCCTGAACAACTTATGAAAGTTGCGTCACTGTAAGACATTTGGCTCCATTAACAGATCGGTTCCCAAGTCAGCCTAACATTCTCTTCATATGTGCTATTAATACACGCAGTGTCGTGTATACTGTAACTAGTAGGCTACAGCTGTCAGTGTTCAGCAAGTTAACATTCATCAATTTGAAATCCAGTAACTCACATTTTTGTACTTGAACGCAAAACAAACAATTGTTATTATCAATCTGTTAACGTTACTCAAAGGTGCAACAAAGTACTAAGTAAAGGGTCTGAAGTTATGTAAATGTGATTACATTTGCTTGGTCATGGGTTATTGTGTAGATTAAGGGGAGAAATCATTTTAGATAAGGCTGGAATGTAATTTGTGGTCTGAATACCATCTGCACCGTAACCCCCAAAGAACATGTTCTGAAACACTTAAGTGGACATTCCCTTAAAAGTAATGTTTCAGTTTCCAATTATGCACTACATGCTGGAGTAAACACAGAAATTCATTGTCAAGGTATCTTCAAATAATTTATTCTTCAAGGTTAACAGTCATCTCTTGTGTTCATTGTTTTTGGAGTTCTGATGAGAGCATGTCTCCTTAGTGTTGTGGTACAGTGGTAGTCCCTTCACTGTTTGAGTGCCCCTTTTCAGCATTGTTCACCTCACCAGGAGCAGTTGTGGTGCCGAGGTCACTTGGTTGTAGGGTCGTCAGGAGTGAGACAAAATGGGGCCACCACAGCATTCTATCAACAGAAAAGAGTTAGTGGATAGGAAAGGGCCATAACTGCTATATGAAACCACATCTGACATGTACAAGTGATACTGGCAATTGCAGTGTGCTGGTCAAGATTAATTGGGATGAGTCTTGTCCTGGAGGCAGAATTGAACGATTCCAGCTAGGTGTGCCAGCTGTAAAGTCAAAATTAAGTTAGTAAATTATGACTAAAGTGCATTTGTTAAGGTTAGGCATGGTTAAGGTTAGATTGACTGTGACTGTGGCTGTGCCAGTGAGTGATCACTGCAGAGCCAAGTCATCCCAATAAAAGCTGACCTGCTTGCCATAATGCAGCGTACCATGATCCCAGACATACCCTTTCAATGAGTTGCAATTGTATAGAGATCCTTGTCCTCTCCAAGGTCTCCAATGGGCTCAGGTGTAGGATTCAACTCACGGTCTGGGGTGGGCTCCAGCTCTGAGAACAGACCATTTAGCACAGAACCTACATGCAATTATCACATGTAAACAAACATCAGTTCCTGCCTGATGAACCCAGTATATATATTTCAGAGCTAACGAACCCATGCTTGTTGGGCCTGACCCTCGGGGCCCACCCACATTTTGGGCAAATTATTTAATTTAACAGCCAGTGTTGGCAGAACTGCTAGAGTGTATGGATATGAAAAGACAAGTGTCTGAAATGGCACCCTATTCCCTGTAGTGCACTACCTTTGACCAGCGCCTCATGGTCAAGAAATCCTGTTGGGAGGCAGAGGAACTAAGTTACTAGTTAACTAAAATAGAAAATAGTAGCTAGCAAGACTGAGCAGAGGTTATTTTTAATGACTGCATTTTGAGAGTGGGTAGTTTGCGTCAAATGCCTTGACTAAAAACTGCAAAGGCATTACCTGCAAAGTTGCGTTGCAAAGCATAAAGTTCTGGCATGTCTGCCTCATGATTTGTTGGGAGAGTGTTCTGCTTGAAGGACCCCCCCTTAAAGAATGTCATTGAAACCAGACCCTAGTCAATGCTGTTGCCTAGATGCACTACAAGGATTAAGGGCATGCAATTTCAGACAGTCAAATTACCCCTCTTCCAACGACTGCCAGGTGATAAGGGCCTCCTGTCCTCAGTTGGAGAAGGGAAGCCATATATAGCGATACCTTCCCTCGTTGGAGATAAAGGTGTCCTCTGTTTGGTTGTAACCATTATGGGGCCCAGAGTAACATCCTGGTTCCATACTAAAATAACACATTTTCATTAATCACTGGCAAGGTTACCTTCTCACATTTGCAGTACAGACAATTTTTACTTAGTCTTTTGTAAAATCCCATATTGAAGGTACAAAACACCTCCCCTTGGACACTTCTGCAGTGCATTTTGAGAAGGAAAGAGGAATTAAGATACTGCACCTTTCTTGGACTTCATCCCACTCCGCCAATGGTCGCCAGTGGCTTGAGGTTTGATGCGGTAGCCCGAAGGTTGGCTACCGCCTTGTCTTGGACTGAGGGGATATCGTGCTGGATCGTGATCAACCCCCTTCTGGCTATTCAGGCTTGGACAACGGCCACATTGCAAATCATTTGAGTCGGCAGACCTCCATCTGAAATGTGTAGAGGACACTCATGGACCAAGACATTTGAACAAATCCGATTGGTTATTCCAGTAGATAGCTACTCTTACTGGGCTGTGACCTAAGGAAATAAGTCAGATCTCACACCTGCCATTAATGAAGGAGCATGCCTTGTTGCTAGGCTCTGCATGGTCCATGACAGGGATTGCCATAAGGTGGCATATGATGTATAGCTGTAGAAACACAACAGGATGAGCAAAACAAAGATGTAGGCTACTGGGTTTCTACATCACAGCTATAAGTTATGTACCCATAATGCTCCACAACATCTGGTACTGCCCTCACCTCTGCCCTGTTCTCCTGGTAGAACCTAAAGGCATCAATGTGGAACTGGAGCTTGTCATCCTGGGTTCTATGCATGAACCCAGAGTTGGAGCCAGGCAGCTGGGAATCCACCAAGCACCTGTAGGGGAGATATATATAAACAGGGACAGCCCATAGAGCAGACTCATCTTTAGATCTGTGCCATTACAGCATGGGCATTGAGGCTACAACCCATAGAAGTCCCCACCCAGTTGACTACTTTAAAATGGTGCCATCATGGTGGAAGCCCTCAATGGCACTGCTCTTGACAAGACTGCCTTTTGACTTCAAAAGGCCTCCATCATTCCCTACGGGCCAGCCAGAGAATATTCATTCTAGGTAGCAGATTTAGTTTAGGCAGTTCCCTCTTGCTTACCCATCATGCTCAATGAAGACGTATCTGGGGAAAGAGTTATTGTCTGGGTCCAGTGTGGCCACGCAGCTGCTAACAAAGACCCTGAGCCTGGAGTGGTGAGCTACCCTGACAGACGCCTCAATGTTGATGGGATCGCCCAGGAAGTAGACTCCAGAACCCCGCTCATAGAGCCAGTCACCTGGGCAGAAATGACAGAAGGTTATCCCAATTGACTAAAGGAACTTTACATTATTCCTTATAGTCCAAGGCCATTACATGTCAGTTCCTTCTAAAAAGAGGATTCATCAAAATGTGAATCAAGTCACTGGTCTAGAAATGTAAAACCCTACTCATTTCACAATGGAAAAAGATATTACTGAACACCTTTTAACAGTTGCAGCTGACAGCATTTCAGCGACAACTGACTCCACAAATGTGTTCTCCGTTAACAGGTGTTCAGAGATACAGATAGCCAGAGGTGTACCTGTGCTAATTGCTATACGGTTTACATTAATAAGCACAGTAACATGAAAATGTCAGTGTGGGAAACCTAATCCTATAAAATAGCGCTTTAAACTACCCTGGACAGAATATTATAGTCAATAGGCGCTAATAGTTAGCATCTATGAATGGGTTAAAAGGTCCATTGAGGAGTTTGTAAACAGGTCCATAGTTAGTAGGCTAATTGTTTAACGTTGCAGATAGAAACGTCAATAATTAAAGTGATGTCTGATGAGATTCTGTATTTAGCATGTCCAAGGATCATTTGTGCTCCACCATCCAAGCTTCTGGGAGAGCACAGTGGTCTCCTAATCATCTGAACTTTCAACAAGGTTGTGCCCTGCTCAACACAGCCCAGAATTTATATACCCACTTGTCATAAGCTTCAAGGAGAACTGCAGGTGGTCTTCGGCAGACACTGTGGCGCTGAAGGGGATCCAGGTCGGCTGGAGAGGGGCACTGTCTGAACTGTACTTCCTGAAACAGAAAGTACAGAGTCTGGCAAGCAAACCAATAGGGACCCAGTAGTCATGATCATTTAACAGTATAACCTAAACTCACCTTTCATAATGACAAGCAATTGGGATTACAGCACCATCCATTCGAATAACCCCATCTGGTGTGGCTCTGGGTGTATATCTGAGGAGGTTCGTATAGATCATGGAGTCTTTGTTCATCTGTGGATTCACAAAGTAGAAATTAAACAGGAGGTTGTTTTAAGAAGTCAGCTACTGAAACATTCACCATAATTACCAAACGCTTGGTTCCACAGTCTGATAGCGCTGCAAATATTCTGTATTCATCTCCGGCTGCTGATGCTGTAGCCCTGCAGGTCTCTTGGTCCTGTTCAACTCCAAGTCGCAGGTCATCCATGTCAATAAGAATACCGAGTTTAAACAGATCAGCCTTCACAACTATCTCCATGTAGTCTGAATGGCACTTCACATTGACCGTTTCCACTCGAACTGGTCTGGAAACTGTTTGTTGGGGAAGTTGAAGCTGTTTAAAAGGTAGACGATCCCCAAACTGTGGCAGTCGGCTTGGAAGTTGTTGCATTGTGCCAGTGCTGTAAGTAAGTGAAAAAGTAGGAGATATTAAGTTTTCCACTAGTAAAAACAGAACTAACTGCTTTGGAAATAGCCAGAGTGTGTTTGCCATTATGAGTCCCATGCCAACAACTAATGTGAACCTGTAAATTAGAGGGCAATGTGCCTCTGCTATACTACAATTGATGAAACTGAGGTAGCTTTTAACAACCTTGCAGGCTGCAAACCTGGGCTAGATTGGGCCCTAATTGGGCTTTGCATCTGATTAGTCAAACTATTTGCATGCATGTTCAGCGCGTTCCTCTGCCCAGCTGATGCATACCAGAACGTACAAAGCCTGGATAGGTATTTCACGTATCAGCAAACACATCATATGTTATAGAAATCTGTCAGTGGATGACACCGTTGATGACATGTCACGCAACCATTGGATGCATGCATGCAACTTCTGAGCAGGGAAAAGCGACCATTACGCTTGGATCACACCAACAGTATTCCTGCATTTTGGTACACGAGAATTACATTAATTTCCAATGAAACGCTGCGTTTGCCTTGCAGAGACACAATGAATGTAGATTTATTTTTTGCACACATATTCAGTAAAAATGTGGGATTACATAAAAACAGTTTGATTGCATAATTTATTTGCCAAGTATATTATTTATTCGATGACATCCACACATGAATTGTGATAGCCATCGTATAATTTTCCTCCAAAATGCAGTTTTGGAGCGAAATGCAATTATAAATAGTCAAGATAGCAGAGTAGGCTCTTTCAACAATGAGACCAATGTTGAGGAAGGTGGTCTTGATCGCGGTATTGGGCCGGGACCAGCCCCGCCGAAAGCGCAGGTCTGTGTTGGTCCAGATATGGTTAAAGTCCCGAAAGCAGGCAGGGGAGTTCCACCTTCTAATTCAAGAGCTTTGACTGTTTGGACAGGAATTCCGAAGCTACTTTCGTCTGGACCGAAGCCAGTTGGATCACCTGCTCCAGATGGTTGGAGCCAGGATCACCCGGATGGATACCAACTACCGGGAGTCCATTAGCCCAGTTGAACGCCTGGCGATTTGTCTCCGGTAAGCTATATTCTAGTACATTTTTAAAGCCTTTGATACCATAATTGATTGATATTTGATACACTGTTTTTATGTGCAACCTAGCTAGCTAAAGGGCTCTAGTTAATAGTCCCTATTTGACATCAGATGTACTTTTCCAGAATGTTCATTGGGACTATAACTTTTCCCAAATTTGGTTTTTAATCCTTTTTTAATTATGCAATGTTACCAAATGAAAAGAAAGGTGCCTTCTGCTCTGATGAAGGTAGGCTAGTCTTCTCCAGGACCCATTGTTGTCCAAGACAGTTGCAGTCATTCATTACATTCTTATTGGACTCACATACACTCTTAGAGAGAAAGGTTCCAGAAGTGTCCTTCTGCTTTCCCCATAGGATAACCAATAGGGTTATACTTGGAACCTAAAAGGGATCTCCTATGGGGACAGCCAGAGAACCCTTTTAAGTAGATAGTACCATTCTTTCTAAGAGTAGAGTTGGCCTGGACTACAGTTTATTGATATAGTCATAGACTGAATTGTACTGTTTCAAGGCATTGTTAATGATGGTTGATGAGTAGTACAATATAATTAGTAAATCATAATAAACAGTAATGAGGTAGCTATATGAGTAGATATAATATGTGGGTGGAATTCAAGTTATACACAATATTGATCATTATTTTGAATTATATTTTAGATTCTTGGCAACAGGGGGACTCCTACAGGACCATAGTATTCAGCTTCTGAGTTGGATGGTCCACGGTGGCAGGCATCGTCCCCTCTGTGGCACAAGCCTTTGGGTCTGTCTGGATGGTGAATACATGCCTGTCCCTGAGGAGGAAGACTGGAGGGTCATTGCTGCCGAGTTACTGGAGAGGTGGAATTTCACACCACACCAAACTGGAAGTCTTCCGACTAGCTTGGAAAGACAGTAGCGTGCAGTACCGAAGAGCCCTTACTGCTGCTCTATCATCCTATTTTTCCAACTTAATTGAGGAAAATAAGAACAATCCGAAATAGCTTTGCGACAGTATCAAAAATGTATCTAAAAAGCAGCATTCCCCAAGAGAGGATGGCTTTCACTTCAGCAGGGATAAATTCATGAACTTCTTTGAGGAAAAGATCATGATTATTAGAAAGCAAATTACGGACTCCTCTTTTAATCTGCGTATTCCTTCAAAGCTCAGTTGTCCTGAGTCTGCACAACTCTGCCAGGACCTAGGATCAAGAGAGATGCTCAAGTGTTTTAGTACTATATCTCGACACAATGATGAAAATAATCATGGCCTCTAAACCTTCAAGCTGCATACTGGACCCTATTCCAACTAAACTACTGAAAGAGCTGCTTCCTGTGCTTGGACCTCCTATGTTGAACATAATAAATGTCTCTCTATCCACCGGATGTGTACCAAACTCACAAAAAGTGGCAGTAATAATGCCTCTCTTGAAAAAGCCAAACCTTGACCCAGAAAATATGAAAAACTATCGGCCTATATCGAATCTTCCATTCTTCTCAATTTTTTTCCGAAAAGGCTGTTGCGCAGCAACTCACTGCCTTCCTGAAGACAAACAATGTATAGAAATGCTTCAGTCTGGTTTTGGACCCCATCATAGCACTGATACTGCACTTGTGAAGGTGGTAAATTACCTTTAAATGGCATCAGACCGAGGCTCTGCATCTGTCCTCGTGCTCCTAGACCTTAGTGCTGCTTTTGATACCATCGATCAACACATTCTTTTGGAGAGATTGGAAACCCAAATTGGTCTCCACGGACAAGTTCTGGCCTGGTTTAGATATTATCTGTCGGAAAGATATCAGTTTGTCTCTGTGAATGGTTTGTCCTCTGACAAATCAACTGTAAATTTCGGTGTTCCTCAAGGTTCTGTTTTAGGACCACTATTGTTTTCACTATATATTTGACCTCTTGGGGATGTCATTCGAAAACATAATGTTAACTTCCACTGCTATGCGGATGACACACAGCTGTACATTTCAATGAAACATGGTGAAGCCCCAAAATTGCCCTCGCTAGAAGCATGTGTTTCAGACATAAGGAAGTGGATGGCTGCAAACGTTCTACTTTTAAACTCGGACAAAACAGAGATGCTTGTTCTAGGTCCCAAGAAACAAAGAGATCTTCTGTTGAATCTGACAATTAATCTTAATGGTTGTACAGTCGTCTCAAATAAAACTGTGAAGGACCTCGGCGTTACTCTGTACCCTGATCTCTCTTTTGAAGAACATATCAAGACCATTTCAAGGACAGCTTTTTTCCATCTACGTAACATTGCAGAAATCAGAGACTTTCTGTCCAAAAATGATGCATAAAAATGAATCCATGCTTTTGTCACTTCTAGGTTAGACTACTGCAATGCTCTACTTTCCGGCTACCCGGATAAAGCACTAAATAAACTTCAGTTAGTGCTAAATACGGCTGCTAGAATCCTGACTAGAACCACATTTTTGTATCATATTAGTCCAGTGCTAGCCTCCCTACACTGGCTTCCTGTCAAGGCAAGGGCTGATTTCAAGGTTTTACTGCTAACCTACAAAGCATTACATGGGCTTGCTCCTACCTATCTCTCTGATTTGGTCCTGCCGTACATACCTACACGTACGCTACGGTCACAAGACGCAGGCCTCCTAATTGTCCCTAGAATTTCTAAGCAAACAGCTGGAGGCAGTGCTTTCTCCTATAGAGCTCCATTTTTATGGAATGGTCTGCCTACCCATGTAAGAGACGCAAACTCGGTCTCAACCTTTAAGTCTTTACTGAAGACTCATCTCTTCAGTGGGTCATATGATTGAGTGTAGTCTGGCCCAGGAGTGGGAAGGTGAACGGAAAGGCTCTGGAGCAACGAACCGCCCTTGCTGTCTCTGCCTGGCCGGTTCCCCTCTTTCCACTGGGATTCTCTGCCTCTAACCCTATTACAGGGGCTGAGTCACTGGCTTACTGGCGCTCTTTCATACCGTCCCTAGGAGGGGTGCGTCACTTGAGTGGGTTGAGTCACTGATGTGATCTTTCTGTCTGGGTTGGCACCCCCCTCTTGGGTTGTGCCGTGGCGGAGATCTTTGCGGGCTATACTCGGCCTTGTCTCAGGATGGTAAGTTGGTGGTTGAAGATATCCCTCTAGTGGTGTGGGGGCTGTGCTTTGGCAAAGTGGGTGGGGTTATATCCTTCCTGTTTGGCCCTGTCCGGGGGTGTCCTCGGATGGGGCCACAGTGTCACCTGACCCTCCTGTCTCAGCCTCCAGTATTTATGCTGCAGTAGTTTGTGTCGGGGGCTAGGGTCAGTTTGTTATATCTGGAGTACTTCTCCTGTCCTATTCGGTGTCCTGTGTGAATTTAAGTGTGCTCTCTCTAATTCTCTCTTTCGGAGGACCTGAGCCCGAGGACCATGCCTCAGGACTACCTGACATGATGACTCCTTGCTGTCCCCAGTCCACCTGGCCGTGCTGCTGCTCCAGTTTCAACTGTTCTGCCTTATTTGACCATGCCGGTCATGTTCTGTTATAACCTCCACCCGGCACAGCCAGAAGAGGACTGGCCACCCCGCATAGCCTGGTTCCTAAATGTTTCTTCCTAGGGAGTTTTTCCTAGCCACTTTGCTTCTACACCTGCATTGCTTGCTGTTTGAGGTTTTAGGCTGGGTTTCTGTACAGCACTTTGAGATATCAGCTGATGTACGAAGGGCTATATAAATTTGATTTGAAGTCTATGGGTCTTGTCTGTGACAAGTTTTTGACAACTGTAGCATTGTAGCTAAACCTATTCCTTTCCCTAACCTGCCACGTTAATTCACTAATTTGCCATGTTAATTATTCGAACCTGCAATGTAAACAAACCATTAATATTGGTTTCTTTGATACCAAGTTGCTTTCAAATCCCGACCTCGACGCAAGTAGGAATTAGGAAATAAACATACCAGAGGCACAGGACCGAGTACCGGCTATGTTCGGAGAAAATAATTTGTGAAACCACACTGTCTGCAGTTCTGCACATTAATGTTCAAATTATTTAGTATAGCCTATGCCCTATGAAAATAGTCTTCAGCATCCTAAATATTACCGCAGATGCAGTTAGTGTGAACCTGGGGGCATAAGGGTATGCAGAATGGGAACAGGGGCGGAGCCAGAGGGGTGGACACCACTGACATCTCATTTCACCTCTTGAAAGAATCAAGAGAATTTCCACAATTGCTGAAATCAGAAGTTAGTTAAGGTTTCCTGAACAACTTATGAAAGTTGCGTCACTGTAAGACATTTGGCTCCATTAACAGATCGGTTCCCAAGTCAGCCTAACATTCTCTTCATATGTGCTATTAATACACGCAGTGTCGTGTATACTGTAACTAGTAGGCTACAGCTGTCAGTGTTCAGCAAGTTAACATTCATCAATTTGAAATCCAGTAACTCACATTTTTGTACTTGAACGCAAAACAAACAATTGTTATTATCAATCTGTTAACGTTACTCAAAGGTGCAACAAAGTACTAAGTAAAGGGTCTGAAGTTATGTAAATGTGATTACATTTGCTTGGTCATGGGTTATTGTGTAGATTAAGGGGAGAAATCATTTTAGATAAGGCTGGAATGTAATTTGTGGTCTGAATACCATCTGCACCGTAACCCCCAAAGAACATGTTCTGAAACACTTAAGTGGACATTCCCTTAAAAGTAATGTTTCAGTTTCCAATTATGCACTACATGCTGGAGTAAACACAGAAATTCATTGTCAAGGTATCTTCAAATAATTTATTCTTCAAGGTTAACAGTCATCTCTTGTGTTCATTGTTTTTGGAGTTCTGATGAGAGCATGTCTCCTTAGTGTTGTGGTACAGTGGTAGTCCCTTCACTGTTTGAGTGCCCCTTTTCAGCATTGTTCACCTCACCAGGAGCAGTTGTGGTGCCGAGGTCACTTGGTTGTAGGGTCGTCAGGAGTGAGACAAAATGGGGCCACCACAGCATTCTATCAACAGAAAAGAGTTAGTGGATAGGAAAGGGCCATAACTGCTATATGAAACCACATCTGACATGTACAAGTGATACTGGCAATTGCAGTGTGCTGGTCAAGATTAATTGGGATGAGTCTTGTCCTGGAGGCAGAATTGAACGATTCCAGCTAGGTGTGCCAGCTGTAAAGTCAAAATTAAGTTAGTAAATTATGACTAAAGTGCATTTGTTAAGGTTAGGCATGGTTAAGGTTAGATTGACTGTGACTGTGGCTGTGCCAGTGAGTGATCACTGCAGAGCCAAGTCATCCCAATAAAAGCTGACCTGCTTGCCATAATGCAGCGTACCATGATCCCAGACATACCCTTTCAATGAGTTGCAATTGTATAGAGATCCTTGTCCTCTCCAAGGTCTCCAATGGGCTCAGGTGTAGGATTCAACTCACGGTCTGGGGTGGGCTCCAGCTCTGAGAACAGACCATTTAGCACAGAACCTACATGCAATTATCACATGTAAACAAACATCAGTTCCTGCCTGATGAACCCAGTATATATATTTCAGAGCTAACGAACCCATGCTTGTTGGGCCTGACCCTCGGGGCCCACCCACATTTTGGGCAAATTATTTAATTTAACAGCCAGTGTTGGCAGAACTGCTAGAGTGTATGGATATGAAAAGACAAGTGTCTGAAATGGCACCCTATTCCCTGTAGTGCACTACCTTTGACCAGCGCCTCATGGTCAAGAAATCCTGTTGGGAGGCAGAGGAACTAAGTTACTAGTTAACTAAAATAGAAAATAGTAGCTAGCAAGACTGAGCAGAGGTTATTTTTAATGACTGCATTTTGAGAGTGGGTAGTTTGCGTCAAATGCCTTGACTAAAAACTGCAAAGGCATTACCTGCAAAGTTGCGTTGCAAAGCATAAAGTTCTGGCATGTCTGCCTCATGATTTGTTGGGAGAGTGTTCTGCTTGAAGGACCCCCCTTAAAGAATGTCATTGAAACCAGACCCTAGTCAATGCTGTTGCCTAGATGCACTACAAGGATTAAGGGCATGCAATTTCAGACAGTCAAATTACCCCTCTTCCAACGACTGCCAGGTGATAAGGGCCTCCTGTCCTCAGTTGGAGAAGGGAAGCCATATATAGCGATACCTTCCCTCGTTGGAGATAAAGGTGTCCTCTGTTTGGTTGTAACCATTATGGGGCCCAGAGTAACATCCTGGTTCCATACTAAAATAACACATTTTCATTAATCACTGGCAAGGTTACCTTCTCACATTTGCAGTACAGACAATTTTTACTTAGTCTTTTGTAAAATCCCATATTGAAGGTACAAAACACCTCCCCTTGGACACTTCTGCAGTGCATTTTGAGAAGGAAAGAGGAATTAAGATACTGCACCTTTCTTGGACTTCATCCCACTCCGCCAATGGTCGCCAGTGGCTTGAGGTTTGATGCGGTAGCCCGAAGGTTGGCTACCGCCTTGTCTTGGACTGAGGGGATATCGTGCTGGATCGTGATCAACCCCCTTCTGGCTATTCAGGCTTGGACAACGGCCACATTGCAAATCATTTGAGTCGGCAGACCTCCATCTGAAATGTGTAGAGGACACTCATGGACCAAGACATTTGAACAAATCCGATTGGTTATTCCAGTAGATAGCTACTCTTACTGGGCTGTGACCTAAGGAAATAAGTCAGATCTCACACCTGCCATTAATGAAGGAGCATGCCTTGTTGCTAGGCTCTGCATGGTCCATGACAGGGATTGCCATAAGGTGGCATATGATGTATAGCTGTAGAAACACAACAGGATGAGCAAAACAAAGATGTAGGCTACTGGGTTTCTACATCACAGCTATAAGTTATGTACCCATAATGCTCCACAACATCTGGTACTGCCCTCACCTCTGCCCTGTTCTCCTGGTAGAACCTAAAGGCATCAATGTGGAACTGGAGCTTGTCATCCTGGGTTCTATGCATGAACCCAGAGTTGGAGCCAGGCAGCTGGGAATCCACCAAGCACCTGTAGGGGAGATATATATAAACAGGGACAGCCCATAGAGCAGACTCATCTTTAGATCTGTGCCATTACAGCGTCTGACAGCATGGGCATTGAGGCTACAACCCATAGAAGTCCCCACCCAGTTGACTACTTTAAAATGGTGCCATCATGGTGGAAGCCCTCAATGGCACTGCTCTTGACAAGACTGCCTTTTGACTTCAAAAGGCCTCCATCATTCCCTACGGGCCAGCCAGAGAATATTCATTCTAGGTAGCAGATTTAGTTTAGGCAGTTCCTCTTGCTTACCCATCATGCTCAATGAAGACGTATCTGGGGAAAGAGTTATTGTCTGGGTCCAGTGTGGCCACGCAGCTGCTAACAAAGACCCTGAGCCTGGAGTGGTGAGCTACCCTGACAGACGCCTCAATGTTGATGGGATCGCCCAGGAAGTAGACTCCAGAACCCCGCTCATAGAGCCAGTCACCTGGGCAGAAATGACAGAAGGTTATCCCAATTGACTAAAGGAACTTTACATTATTCCTTATAGTCCAAGGCCATTACATGTCAGTTCCTTCTAAAAAGAGGATTCATCAAAATGTGAATCAAGTCACTGGTCTAGAAATGTAAAACCCTACTCATTTCACAATGGAAAAAAGATATTACTGAACACCTTTTA
The DNA here is from genome assembly GCF_036934945.1 of Oncorhynchus masou masou. Taxonomy (NCBI): domain Eukaryota; kingdom Metazoa; phylum Chordata; class Actinopteri; order Salmoniformes; family Salmonidae; genus Oncorhynchus; species Oncorhynchus masou. Next base: position 29,158,745 of record NC_088224.1, on the reverse strand, counting down.
ACAGTTGCAGCTGACAGCATTTCAGCGACAACTGACTCCACAAATGTGTTCTCCGTTAACAGGTGTTCAGAGATACAGATAGCCAGAGGTGTACCTGTGCTAATTGCTATACGGTTTACATTAATAAGCACAGTAACATGAAAATGTCAGTGTGGGAAACCTAATCCTATAAAATAGCGCTTTAAACTACCCTGGACAGAATATTATAGTCAATAGGCGCTAATAGTTAGCATCTATGAATGGGTTAAAAGGTCCATTGAGGAGTTTGTAAACAGGTCCATAGTTAGTAGGCTAATTGTTTAACGTTGCAGATAGAAACGTCAATAATTAAAGTGATGTCTGATGAGATTCTGTATTTAGCATGTCCAAGGATCATTTGTGCTCCACCATCCAAGCTTCTGGGAGAGCACAATGGTCTCCTAATCATCTGAACTTTCAACAAGGTTGTGCCCTGCTCAACACAGCCCAGAATTTATATACCCACTTGTCATAAGCTTCAAGGAGAACTGCAGGTTGTCTTCGGCAGACACTGTGGCGCTGAAGGGGATCCAGGTCGGCTGGAGAGGGGCACTGTCTGAACTGTACTTCCTGAAACAGAAAGTACAGAGTCTGGCAAGCAAACCAATAGGGACACAGTAGTCATGATCATTTAACAGTATAACCTAAACTCACCTTTCATAATGACAAGAAATTGGGATTACAGCACCATCCATTCGAATAACCCCATCTGGTGTGGCTCTGGGTGTATATCTGAGGAGGTTCGTATAGATCATGGAGTCTTTGTTCATCTGTGGATTCACAAAGTAGAAATTAAACAGGAGGTTGTTTTAAGAAGTCAGCTACTGAAACATTCACCATAATTACCAAACGCTTGGTTCCACAGTCTGATAGCGCTGCAAATATTCTGTATTCATCTCCGGCTGCTGATGCTGTAGCCCTGCAGGTCTCTTGGTCCTGTTCAACTCCAAGTCGCAGGTCATCCATGTCAATAAGAATACCGAGTTTAAACAGATCAGCCTTCACAACTATCTCCATGTAGTCTGAATGGCACTTCACATTGACCGTTTCCACTCGAACTGGTCTGGAAACTGTTTGTTGGGGAAGTTGAAGCTGTTTAAAAGGTAGACGATCCCCAAACTGTGGCAGTCGGCTTGGAAGTTGTTGCATTGTGCCAGTGCTGTAAGTAAATGAAAAAGTAGGAGATATTAAGTTTTCCACTAGTAAAAACAGAACTAACTGCTTTGGAAATAGCCAGAGTGTGTTTGCCATTATGAGTCCCATGCCAACAACTAATGTGAACCTGTAAATTAGAGGGCAATGTGCCTCTGCTATACTACAATTGATGAAACTGAGGTAGCTTTTAACAACCTTGCAGGCTGCAAACCTGGGCTAGATTGGGCCCTAATTGGGCTTTGCATCTGATTAGTCAAACTATTTGCATGCATGTTCAGCGCGTTCCTCTGCCCAGCTGATGCATACCAGAACGTACAAAGCCTGAGTAGGTATTTCACGTATCAGCAAACACATCATATGTTATAGAAATCTGTCAGTCGATGACACCGTTGATGACATGTCACGCAACCATTGGATGCATGCATGCAACTTCTGAGCAGGGGAAAGCGACCATTACGCTTGGATCACACCAACAGTATTCCTGCATTTTGGTACACGAGAATTACATTAATTTCCAATGAAACGCTGCGTTTGCCTTGCAGAGACACTATGAATGTAGATTTATTTTTTGCACACATATTCAGTAAAAATGTGGGATTACATAAAAACAGTTTAATTGCATAATTTCTTCACATTTTTTATTAATTTATTTGCCAAGTATATTATTTATTCGATGACATCCACACATGAATTGTGATAGCCATCGTATAATTTTCCTCCAAAATGCAGTTTTGGAGCGAAATGCAATTATAAATAGTCAAGATAGCAGAGTAGGCTCTTTCAACAATGAGACCAACGTTGAGGAAGGTGGTCTTGATCGCGGTATTGGGCCGGGACCAGCCCCGCCGAAAGCGCAGGTCTGTGTTGTTCCAGATATGGTTAAAGTCCCAAAAGCAGGCAGGGGAGTTCCACCGTCTAATTCAAGAGCTTCGACTGTTTGGACAGGAATTCCGAAGCTACTTTCGTCTGGACCGAAGCCAGTTGGATCACCTGCTCCAGATGGTTGGAGCCAGGATCACCCGGATGGATACCAACTACCGGGAGTCCATTAGCCCAGTTGAACGCCTGCCGATTTGTCTCCGGTAAGCTATATTCTAGTACATTTTTAAAGCCTTTGATACCATAATTGATTGATATTTGATACATTGTTTTTATGTGCAACCTAGCTAGCTAAAGGGCTCTAGTTAATAGTCCCTATTTGACATCAGATGTACTTTTCCAGAATGTTCATTGGGACTATAACTTTTCCCAAATTTGGTTTATAATCCTTTTTTAATTATGCAATGTTACCAAATGAAAAGAAAGGTGCTGTAACGACGTTCTTCGTTTGTCGAAAGAGAGTCGGACCGAAATGCAGCGTGTTGGTTACTCATACTTTTTAATGAAACAAATAACGGAACTATACATGAAATAACGAATAAATACAAAAACAACAAACGGAACGTGAAACCTATTACAGCCTGACTGGTGAACACTAACACAGAGACAGGAACAATCACCCACGAAATACAAAGCGAAACCCAGGCTACCTAAATACGGTTCCCAATCAGAGACTACGAGAATCACCTGACTCTGATTGAGAACCGCCTCAGGCAGCCAAAACTAAGTAACACACACCCCTAATCAACTACAATCCCAATAACTAAAAAACCCCACTAAGAATACAACAAACAATAAACCCATGTCACACCCTGGCCTGACTAACTAATTAACTAAAACACAAAATACTAAGACCAAGGCGTGACAGAACCCCCCTAAGGTGCGGACTCCCGAACGCACCTCCAAACCATAGGGAGGGTCCGGGTGGGCGTCTGTCCATGGTGGCGGTTCCGGCTCCGCACGTGGACCCCACTTCATAAATGTCATTGTTCCTCCCCTTCGCGTCCTGGGATGATCCACCCTCGCCGCCGACCATGGCCGAATAGTCCTCACACAGAACCCTACATAACAGAGGAGCAGCTCGTGACTGAGGGGCAGCTCGGAACTGAGGCAGCTCGGGACTGACGAGCAGCTCGGGACTGAGGGACAGCTCGGGACTGAGGGGCAGCTCGGGACTGAGAGGCAGCCCAGTACTGAGAAGAAGCCCAGTACTGAGAAGAAGCCCAGTACTGAGAAGAAGCCCAGTACTGAGATGAAGCCCAGCCAGGCAGTTGAATCCGGCAGATCCTGGTTGACTGACGGATCCTGGTTGACTGGCGGATCCTGACCGACTGGCGGATCCTGGCCGACTGGCAGATCCTGGCCGACTGGCAGATCCTGGCTGACTAGCAGATCTGGCAGATCCTGGCTGACTGGCGGATCCTGGCTGACTGGCAGATCCTGGCCGACTGGCGGATCCTGGCTGACTAGCAGATCTGGCAGATCCTGGCTGACTGGCGGATCCTGGCTGACTGGCGGATCTGGAAGAGTCTGGTTGACTGGCAGATCTGGAAGAGTCTGGTTGACTGGCAGATCTGGAAGAGTCTGGCTGACTGGCAGATCTGGAAGAGTCTGGCTGACTGGCAGATCTGGAAGAGTCTGGCTGACTGGCAGATCTGGAATAGTCTGGCTGACTGGCAGATCTGGAAGAGTCTGGCTGACTGGCAGATCTGGAAGAGTCTGGCTGACTGGCAGATCTGGAAGAGTCTGGCTGACTGGCAGATCTGGAAGAGTCTGGCTGACTGGCAGAGCTAGAAGAGTCTGGCTGACTGGCAGATCTGGAAGAGTCTGGCTGACTGGCAGATCCTGGCAGACTGACGGCTCTGGCTGCTTCATGCTGACTGGCAGCTCCTTGCATACTGGCAGCTCTAGCTCCTCCATGCAGACTGGCAGCTCTGGCTGCTCCATGCAGACTAGCAGCTCCTTGCAGACTGGCAGCTCTAGCTGCTCCATGCAGACTGGCAGCTCCTTGCAGACTATAGAAATCTGTCAGTCGATGACACCGTTGATGACATGTCACGCAACCATTGGATGCATGCATGCAACTTCTGAGCAGGGGAAAGCGACCATTACGCTTGGATCACACCAACAGTATTCCTGCATTTTGGTACACGAGAATTACATTAATTTCCAATGAAACGCTGCGTTTGCCTTGCAGAGACACTGTATGCATAGACGGCTTGACAGAAATGGTAACAGGAGGTGAATGTTGAATTTTTGTTGCATACATATCCAGATGATGCTGCGTAGTGTTTTTTGCAAAAACACAGTCGGTGTGTTGGAAGCTATCTGTGATGTTCCACATTTGCCGAGGTCGCGCTCAAACATAGCAACCAATGGTTGATACAGGCTAACACGTTATCGACTGTGCCGTTTTGGCACCAGTTGGTTATAATGTATGTGGTTCGTTGTTAGGTAAAATACCTATCCAGGCGTTGTAACGCTTCGAACACACCGACTGTGTCATTGCGTTTCGGTACACCAGAAGTACATTCATTTCCAATGGACTGCTGCATTTGCCTTGCAGCGTTGCAGAGGCAGTTGCAGTGTGTTCTGTGTGGCAAATCGAACGTATGCATCAAATTGTATGTGTAGACTTGACAGAAAGTAGCAAAATATGAATGTAGATTTATTTTTTGCACACATATTCAGTAAAAATGTGGGATTACATAAAAACAGTTTGATTGCATAATTTCTTCACATTTTTTATTAATTTATTTGCCAAGTATATTATTTATTCGATGACATCCACACATGAATTGTGATAGCCATCGTATAATTTTCCTCCAAAATGCAGTTTTGGAGCGAAATGCAATTATAAAAAGGTCAAGATAGCAGAGGAGGCTCTTTCAACAATGAGACCAATGTTGAGGAAGGTGGTCTTGATCGCGGTATTGGGCCGGGACCAGCCCCGCCGAAAGCGCAGGTCTGTGTTGGTCCAGATATGGTTAAAGTCCCGAAAGCAGGCAGGGGAGTTCCACCGTCTAATTCAAGAGCTTCGACTGTTTGGACAGGAATTCCGAAGCTACTTTCGTCTGGACCGAAGCCAGTTGGATCACCTGCTCCAGATGGTTGGAGCCAGGATCACCCGGATGGATACCAACTACCGGGAGTCCATTAGCCCAGTTGAACGCCTGGCGATTTGTCTCCGGTAAGCTATATTCTAGTACATTTTTAAAGCCTTTGATACCATAATTGATTGATATTTGATACATTGTTTTTATGTGCAACCTAGCTAGCTAAAGGGCTCTAGTTAATAGTCCCTATTTGACATCAGATGTACTTTTCCAGAATGTTCATTGGGACTATAACTTTTCCCAAATTTGGTTTATAATCCTTTTTTAATTATGCAATGTTACCAAATGAAAAGAAAGGTGCCTTCTGCTCTGATGAAGGTAGGCTAGTCTTCTCCAGGACCCATTGTTGTCCAAGACAGTTGCAGTCATTCATTACATTCTTATTGGACTCACATACACTCTTAGAGAGAAAGGTTCCAGGAGTGTCCTTCTGCTTTCCCCATAGGATAACCAATAGGGTTATACTTGGAACCTAAAAGGGATCTCCTATGGGGACAGCCAGAGAACCCTTTTAAGTAGATAGAAAGAATGGTACTAAGAGTAGAGTTGGCCTGGACTACAGTTTATTGATATAGTCATAGACTGAATTGTACTGTTTCAAGGCATTGTTAATGATGGTTGATGAGTAGTACAATATAATTAGTAAATCATAATAAACAGTAATGAGGTAGCTATATGAGTAGATATAATATGTGGGTGGAATTCAAGTTATACACAATATTGATCATTATTTTGAATTATATTTTAGATTCTTGGCAACAGGGGACTCCTACAGGACCATAGTATTCAGCTTCTGAGTTGGATGGTCCACGGTGGCAGGCATCGTCCCCTCTGTGGCACAAGCCTTTTGGGACTCTCTGGATGGTGAATACATGCCTGTCCCTGAGGAGGAAGACTGGAGGGTCATTGCTGCCGAGTTACTGGAGAGGTGGAATTTCTCACCACACCAAACTGGAAGTCTCCGACTAGCTTGGAAAGACAGTACCGTGCAGTACCGAAGAGCCCTTACTGCTGCTCGATCATCCTATTTTTCCAACTTAATTGAGGAAAATAAGAACAATCCGAAATACCTTTTTGATACTGTCGCAAAGCTATCTAAAAAGCAGCATTCCCCGAGAGAGGATGGCTTTCACTTCAGCAGGGATAAATTCATGAACTTCTTTGAGGAAAAGATCATGATTATTAGAAAGCAAATTACGGACTCCTCTTTTAATCTGCGTATTCCTTCAAAGCTCAGTTGTCCTGAGTCGGCACAACTCTGCCAGGACCTAGGATCAAGAGAGATGCTCAAGTGTTTTAGTACTACATCTCTTGACACAATGATGAAAATAATCATGGCCTCTAAACCTTCAAGCTGCATACTGGACCATATTCCAACTAAACTACTGAAAGAGCTGCTTCCTGTGCTTGGCCCTCCTATGTTGAACATAATAAATGTCTCTCTATCCACCGGATGTGTACCAAACTCACGAAAAGTGGCAGTAATAAAGCCTCTCTTGAAAAAGCCAAACCTTGACCCAGAAAATATGAAAAACTATCGGCCTATATCGAATCTTCCATTCTTCTCAATCTTTTTCCGAAAAGGCTGTTGCGCAGCAACTCACTGCCTTCCTGAAGACAAACAATGTATAGAAATGCTTCAGTCTGGTTTTGGACCCCATCATAGCACTGAGACTGCACTTGTGAAGGTGGTAAATGACCTTTTAATGGCATCAGACCGAGGCTCTGCATCTGTCCTCGTGCTCCTAGACCTTAGTGCTGCTTTTGATACCATCGATCAACACATTCTTTTGGAGAGATTGGAAACCCAAATTGGTCTCCACGGACAAGTTCTGGCCTGGTTTAGATATTATCTGTCGGAAAGATATCAGTTTGTCTCTGTGAATGGTTTGTCCTCTGATAAATCAACTGTAAATTTCGGTGTTCCTCAAGGTTCCGTTTTAGGACCACTATTGTTTTCACTATATATTTTACCTCTTGGGGATGTCATTCGAAAACATACTGTTAACTTCCACTGCTATGCGGATGACACACAGCTGTACATTTCAATGAAACATGGTGAAGCCCCAAAATTGCCCTCGCTAGAAGCATGTGTTTCAGACATAAGGAAGTGGATGGCTGCAAACTTTCTACTTTTAAACTCGGACAAAACAGAGATGCTTGTTCTAGGTCCCAAGAAACAAAGAGATCTTCTGTTGAATCTGACAATTAATCTTAATGGTTGTACAGTCGTCTCAAATAAAACTGTGAAGGACCTCGGCGTTACTCTGTACCCTGATCTCTCTTTTGAAGAACATATCAAGACCATTTCAAGGACAGCTTTTTCCATCTACGTAACATTGCAGAAATCAGAGACTTTCTGTCCAAAAATGATGCATAAAAATGAATCCATGCTTTTGTCACTTCTAGGTTAGACTACTGCAATGCTCTACTTTCCGGCTACCCGGATAAAGCACTAAATAAACTTCAGTTAGTGCTAAATACGGCTGCTAGAATCCTGACTAGAACCACATTTTTGTATCATATTAGTCCAGTGCTAGCCTCCCTACACTGGCTTCCTGTCAAGGCAAGGGCTGATTTCAAGGTTTTACTGCTAACCTACAAAGCATTACATGGGCTCGCTCCTACCTATCTCTCTGATTTGGTCCTGCCGTACATACCTACACGTACGCTACGGTCACAAGACGCAGGCCTCCTAATTGTCCCTAGAATTTCTAAGCAAACAGCTGGAGGCAGTGCTTTCTCCTATAGAGCTCCATTTTTATGGAACGGTCTGCCTACCCATGTAAGAGACGCAAACTCGGTCTCAACCTTTAAGTCTTTACTGAAGACTCATCTCTTCAGTGGGTCATATGATTGAGTGTAGTCTGGCCCAGGAGTGGGAAGGTGAACGGAAAGGCTCTGGAGCAACGAACCGCCCTTGCTGTCTCTGCCTGGCCGGTTCCCCTCTTTCCACTGGGATTCTCTGCCTCTAACCCTATTACAGGGGCTGAGTCACTGGCTTACTGGCGCTCTTTCATACCGTCCCTAGGAGGGGTGCGTCACTTGAGTGGGTTGAGTCACTGATGTGATCTTCCTGTCTGGGTTGGCACCCCCCCCTTGGGTTGTGCCGTGGCGGAGATCTTTGTGGGCTACACTCGGCCTTGTCTCAGGATGGTAAGTTGGTGGTTGAAGATATCCCTCTAGTGGTGTGGGGGCTGTGCTTTGGCAAAGTGGGTGGGGTTACATCCTTCCTGTTTGGCCCTGTCCGGGGGTGTCCTCGGATGAGGCCAGTGTCACCTGACCCCTCCTGTCTCAGCCTCCAGTATTTATGCTGCAGTAGTTTGTGTCGGGGGGCTAGGGTCAGTTTGTTATATCTGGAGTACTTCTCCTGTCCTATTCGGTGTCCTGTGTGAATTTAAGTGTGCTCTCTCTAATTCTCTCTTTCGGAGGACCTGAGCCCGAGGACCATGCCTCAGGACTACCTGACATGATGACTCCTTGCTGTCCCCAGTCCACCTGGCCGTGCTGCTGCTCCAGTTTCAACTGTTCTGCCTTATTTGACCATGCCGGTCATGTTCTGTTATAACCTCCACCCGGCACAGCCAGAAGAGGACTGGCCACCCCGCATAGCCTGGTTCCTCTCTGTTTCTTCCTAGGGAGTTTTTCCTAGCCACTTTGCTTCTACACCTGCATTGCTTGCTGTTTGAGGTTTTAGGCTGGGTTTCTGTACAGCACTTTGAGATATCAGCTGATGTACGAAGGGCTATATAAATTTGATTTGAAGTCTATGGGTCTTGTCGGTGACAAGTTTTTGACAACTGTAGCATTGTAGCTAAACCTATTCCTTTCCCTAACCTGCCACGTTAATTCACTAATTTGCCATGTTAATTATTCGAACCTGCAATGTAAACAAACCATTAATATTGGTTTCTTTGATACCAAGTTGCTTTCAAATCCCGACCTCGACTCAAGTAGGAATTAGGAAATAAACATACCAGAGGCACAGGACCGAGTACCGGCTATGTTCGGAGAAAATAATTTGTGAAACCACACTGTCTGCAGTTCTGCACATTAATGTTCAAATTATTTAGTATAGCCTATGCCCTATGAAAATAGTCTTCAGCATCCTAAATATTACCGCAGATGCAGTTAGTGTGAACCTGGGGGCATAAGGGTATGCAGAATGGGAACAGGGGCGGAGCCAGAGGGGTGGACACCACTGACATCTCATTTCACCTCTTGAAAGAATCAAGAGAATTTCCACAATTGCTGAAATCAGAAGTTAGTTAAGGTTTCCTGAACAACTTATGAAAGTTGCGTCACTGTAAGACATTTGGCTCCATTAACAGATCGGTTCCCAAGTCAGCCTAACATTCTCTTCATATGTGCTATTAATACACGCAGTGTCGTGTATACTGTAACTAGTAGGCTACAGCTGTCAGTGTTCAGCAAGTTAACATTCATCAATTTGAAATCCAGTAACTCACATTTTTGTACTTGAACGCAAAACAAACAATTGTTATTATCAATCTGTTAACGTTACTCAAAGGTGCAACAAAGTACTAAGTAAAGGGTCTGAAGTTATGTAAATGTGATTACATTTGCTTGGTCATGGGTTATTGTGTAGATTAAGGGGAGAAATCATTTTAGATAAGGCTGGAATGTAATTTGTGGTCTGAATACCATCTGCACCGTAACCCCCAAAGAACATGTTCTGAAACACTTAAGTGGACATTCCCTTAAAAGTAATGTTTCAGTTTCCAATTATGCACTACATGCTGGAGTAAACACAGAAATTCATTGTCAAGGTATCTTCAAATAATTTATTCTTCAAGGTTAACAGTCATCTCTTGTGTTCATTGTTTTTGGAGTTCTGATGAGAGCATGTCTCCTTAGTGTTGTGGTACAGTGGTAGTCCCTTCACTGTTTGAGTGCCCCTTTTCAGCATTGTTCACCTCACCAGGAGCAGTTGTGGTGCCGAGGTCACTTGGTTGTAGGGTCGTCAGGAGTGAGACAAAATGGGGCCACCACAGCATTCTATCAACAGAAAAGAGTTAGTGGATAGGAAAGGGCCATAACTGCTATATGAAACCACATCTGACATGTACAAGTGATACTGGCAATTGCAGTGTGCTGGTCAAGATTAATTGGGATGAGTCTTGTCCTGGAGGCAGAATTGAACGATTCCAGCTAGGTGTGCCAGCTGTAAAGTCAAAATTAAGTTAGTAAATTATGACTAAAGTGCATTTGTTAAGGTTAGGCATGGTTAAGGTTAGATTGACTGTGACTGTGGCTGTGCCAGTGAGTGATCACTGCAGAGCCAAGTCATCCCAATAAAAGCTGACCTGCTTGCCATAATGCAGCGTACCATGATCCCAGACATACCCTTTCAATGAGTTGCAATTGTATAGAGATCCTTGTCCTCTCCAAGGTCTCCAATGGGCTCAGGTGTAGGATTCAACTCACGGTCTGGGGTGGGCTCCAGCTCTGAGAACAGACCATTTAGCACAGAACCTACATGCAATTATCACATGTAAACAAACATCAGTTCCTGCCTGATGAACCCAGTATATATATTTCAGAGCTAACGAACCCATGCTTGTTGGGCCTGACCCTCGGGGCCCACCCACATTTTGGGCAAATTATTTAATTTAACAGCCAGTGTTGGCAGAACTGCTAGAGTGTATGGATATGAAAAGACAAGTGTCTGAAATGGCACCCTATTCCCTGTAGTGCACTACCTTTGACCAGCGCCTCATGGTCAAGAAATCCTGTTGGGAGGCAGAGGAACTAAGTTACTAGTTAACTAAAATAGAAAATAGTAGCTAGCAAGACTGAGCAGAGGTTATTTTTAATGACTGCATTTTGAGAGTGGGTAGTTTGCGTCAAATGCCTTGACTAAAAACTGCAAAGGCATTACCTGCAAAGTTGCGTTGCAAAGCATAAAGTTCTGGCATGTCTGCCTCATGATTTGTTGGGAGAGTGTTCTGCTTGAAGGACCCCCCCCCCCCTTAAAGAATGTCATTGAAACCAGACCCTAGTCAATGCTGTTGCCTAGATGCACTACAAGGATTAAGGGCATGCAATTTCAGACAGTCAAATTACCCCTCTTCCAACGACTGCCAGGTGATAAGGGCCTCCTGTCCTCAGTTGGAGAAGGGAAGCCATATATAGCGATACCTTCCCTCGTTGGAGATAAAGGTGTCCTCTGTTTGGTTGTAACCATTATGGGGCCCAGAGTAACATCCTGGTTCCATACTAAAATAACACATTTTCATTAATCACTGGCAAGGTTACCTTCTCACATTTGCAGTACAGACAATTTTTACTTAGTCTTTTGTAAAATCCCATATTGAAGGTACAAAACACCTCCCCTTGGACACTTCTGCAGTGCATTTTGAGAAGGAAAGAGGAATTAAGATACTGCACCTTTCTTGGACTTCATCCCACTCCGCCAATGGTCGCCAGTGGCTTGAGGTTTGATGCGGTAGCCCGAAGGTTGGCTACCGCCTTGTCTTGGACTGAGGGGATATCGTGCTGGATCGTGATCAACCCCCTTCTGGCTATTCAGGCTTGGACAACGGCCACATTGCAAATCATTTGAGTCGGCAGACCTCCATCTGAAATGTGTAGAGGACACTCATGGACCAAGACATTTGAACAAATCCGATTGGTTATTCCAGTAGATAGCTACTCTTACTGGGCTGTGACCTAAGGAAATAAGTCAGATCTCACACCTGCCATTAATGAAGGAGCATGCCTTGTTGCTAGGCTCTGCATGGTCCATGACAGGGATTGCCATAAGGTGGCATATGATGTATAGCTGTAGAAACACAACAGGATGAGCAAAACAAAGATGTAGGCTACTGGGTTTCTACATCACAGCTATAAGTTATGTACCCATAATGCTCCACAACATCTGGTACTGCCCTCACCTCTGCCCTGTTCTCCTGGTAGAACCTAAAGGCATCAATGTGGAACTGGAGCTTGTCATCCTGGGTTCTATGCATGAACCCAGAGTTGGAGCCAGGCAGCTGGGAATCCACCAAGCACCTGTAGGGGAGATATATATAAACAGGGACAGCCCATAGAGCAGACTCATCTTTAGATCTGTGCCATTACAGCGTCTGACAGCATGGGCATTGAGGCTACAACCCATAGAAGTCCCCACCCAGTTGACTACTTTAAAATGGTGCCATCATGGTGGAAGCCCTCAATGGCACTGCTCTTGACAAGACTGCCTTTTGACTTCAAAAGGCCTCCATCATTCCCTACGGGCCAGCCAGAGAATATTCATTCTAGGTAGCAGATTTAGTTTAGGCAGTTCCCTCTTGCTTACCCATCATGCTCAATGAAGACGTATCTGGGGAAAGAGTTATTGTCTGGGTCCAGTGTGGCCACGCAGCTGCTAACAAAGACCCTGAGCCTGGAGTGGTGAGCTACCCTGACAGACGCCTCAATGTTGATGGGATCGCCCAGGAAGTAGACTCCAGAACCCCGCTCATAGAGCCAGTCACCTGGGCAGAAATGACAGAAGGTTATCCCAATTGACTAAAGGAACTTTACATTATTCCTTATAGTCCAAGGCCATTACATGTCAGTTCCTTCTAAAAAGAGGATTCATCAAAATGTGAATCAAGTCACTGGTCTAGAAATGTAAAACCCTACTCATTTCACAATGGAAAAAGATATTACTGAACACCTTTTAACAGTTGCAGCTGACAGCATTTCAGCGACAACTGACTCCACAAATGTGTTCTCCGTTAACAGGTGTTCAGAGATACAGATAGCCAGAGGTGTACCTGTGCTAATTGCTATACGGTTTACATTAATAAGCACAGTAACATGAAAATGTCAGTGTGGGAAACCTAATCCTATAAAATAGCGCTTTAAACTACCCTGGACAGAATATTATAGTCAATAGGCGCTAATAGTTAGCATCTATGAATGGGTTAAAAGGTCCATTGAGGAGTTTGTAAACAGGTCCATAGTTAGTAGGCTAATTGTTTAACGTTGCAGATAGAAACGTCAATAATTAAAGTGATGTCTGATGAGATTCTGTATTTAGCATGTCCAAGGATCATTTGTGCTCCACCATCCAAGCTTCTGGGAGAGCACAGTGGTCTCCTAATCATCTGAACTTTCAACAAGGTTGTGCCCTGCTCAACACAGCCCAGAATTTATATACCCACTTGTCATAAGCTTCAAGGAGAACTGCAGGTGGTCTTCGGCAGACACTGTGGCGCTGAAGGGGATCCAGGTCGGCTGGAGAGGGGCACTGTCTGAACTGTACTTCCTGAAACAGAAAGTACAGAGTCTGGCAAGCAAACCAATAGGGACCCAGTAGTCATGATCATTTAACAGTATAACCTAAACTCACCTTTCATAATGACAAGCAATTGGGATTACAGCACCATCCATTCGAATAACCCCATCTGGTGTGGCTCTGGGTGTATATCTGAGGAGGTTCGTATAGATCATGGAGTCTTTGTTCATCTGTGGATTCACAAAGTAGAAATTAAACAGGAGGTTGTTTTAAGAAGTCAGCTACTGAAACATTCACCATAATTACCAAACGCTTGGTTCCACAGTCTGATAGCGCTGCAAATATTCTGTATTCATCTCCGGCTGCTGATGCTGTAGCCCTGCAGGTCTCTTGGTCCTGTTCAACTCCAAGTCGCAGGTCATCCATGTCAATAAGAATACCGAGTTTAAACAGATCAGCCTTCACAACTATCTCCATGTAGTCTGAATGGCACTTCACATTGACCGTTTCCACTCGAACTGGTCTGGAAACTGTTTGTTGGGGAAGTTGAAGCTGTTTAAAAGGTAGACGATCCCCAAACTGTGGCAGTCGGCTTGGAAGTTGTTGCATTGTGCCAGTGCTGTAAGTAAGTGAAAAAGTAGGAGATATTAAGTTTTCCACTAGTAAAAACAGAACTAACTGCTTTGGAAATAGCCAGAGTGTGTTTGCCATTATGAGTCCCATGCCAACAACTAATGTGAACCTGTAAATTAGAGGGCAATGTGCCTCTGCTATACTACAATTGATGAAACTGAGGTAGCTTTTAACAACCTTGCAGGCTGCAAACCTGGGCTAGATTGGGCCCTAATTGGGCTTTGCATCTGATTAGTCAAACTATTTGCATGCATGTTCAGCGCGTTCCTCTGCCCAGCTGATGCATACCAGAACGTACAAAGCCTGGATAGGTATTTCACGTATCAGCAAACACATCATATGTTATAGAAATCTGTCAGTGGATGACACCGTTGATGACATGTCACGCAACCATTGGATGCATGCATGCAACTTCTGAGCAGGGAAAAGCGACCATTACGCTTGGATCACACCAACAGTATTCCTGCATTTTGGTACACGAGAATTACATTAATTTCCAATGAAACGCTGCGTTTGCCTTGCAGAGACACAATGAATGTAGATTTATTTTTTGCACACATATTCAGTAAAAATGTGGGATTACATAAAAACCGTTTGATTGCATAATTTATTTGCCAAGTATATTATTTATTCGATGACATCCACACATGAATTGTGATAGCCATCGTATAATTTTCCTCCAAAATGCAGTTTTGGAGCGAAATGCAATTATAAATAGTCAAGATAGCAGAGTAGGCTCTTTCAACAATGAGACCAATGTTGAGGAAGGTGGTCTTGATCGCGGTATTGGGCCGGGACCAGCCCCGCCGAAAGCGCAGGTCTGTGTTGGTCCAGATATGGTTAAAGTCCCGAAAGCAGGCAGGGGAGTTCCACCTTCTAATTCAAGAGCTTTGACTGTTTGGACAGGAATTCCGAAGCTACTTTCGTCTGGACCGAAGCCAGTTGGATCACCTGCTCCAGATGGTTGGAGCCAGGATCACCCGGATGGATACCAACTACCGGGAGTCCATTAGCCCAGTTGAACGCCTGGCGATTTGTCTCCGGTAAGCTATATTCTAGTACATTTTTAAAGCCTTTGATACCATAATTGATTGATATTTGATACACTGTTTTTATGTGCAACCTAGCTAGCTAAAGGGCTCTAGTTAATAGTCCCTATTTGACATCAGATGTACTTTTCCAGAATGTTCATTGGGACTATAACTTTTCCCAAATTTGGTTTTTAATCCTTTTTTAATTATGCAATGTTACCAAATGAAAAGAAAGGTGCCTTCTGCTCTGATGAAGGTAGGCTAGTCTTCTCCAGGACCCATTGTTGTCCAAGACAGTTGCAGTCATTCATTACATTCTTATTGGACTCACATACACTCTTAGAGAGAAAGGTTCCAGAAGTGTCCTTCTGCTTTCCCCATAGGATAACCAATAGGGTTATACTTGGAACCTAAAAGGGATCTCCTATGGGGACAGCCAGAGAACCCTTTTAAGTAGATAGTACCATTCTTTCTAAGAGTAGAGTTGGCCTGGACTACAGTTTATTGATATAGTCATAGACTGAATTGTACTGTTTCAAGGCATTGTTAATGATGGTTGATGAGTAGTACAATATAATTAGTAAATCATAATAAACAGTAATGAGGTAGCTATATGAGTAGATATAATATGTGGGTGGAATTCAAGTTATACACAATATTGATCATTATTTTGAATTATATTTTAGATTCTTGGCAACAGGGGACTCCTACAGGACCATAGTATTCAGCTTCTGAGTTGGATGGTCCACGGTGGCAGGCATCGTCCCCTCTGTGGCACAAGCCTTTTGGGTCTGTCTGGATGGTGAATACATGCCTGTCCCTGAGGAGGAAGACTGGAGGGTCATTGCTGCCGAGTTACTGGAGAGGTGGAATTTCACACCACACCAAACTGGAAGTCTTCCGACTAGCTTGGAAAGACAGTAGCGTGCAGTACCGAAGAGCCCTTACTGCTGCTCTATCATCCTATTTTTCCAACTTAATTGAGGAAAATAAGAACAATCCGAAATAGCTTTGCGACAGTATCAAAAATGTATCTAAAAAGCAGCATTCCCCAAGAGAGGATGGCTTTCACTTCAGCAGGGATAAATTCATGAACTTCTTTGAGGAAAAGATCATGATTATTAGAAAGCAAATTACGGACTCCTCTTTTAATCTGCGTATTCCTTCAAAGCTCAGTTGTCCTGAGTCTGCACAACTCTGCCAGGACCTAGGATCAAGAGAGATGCTCAAGTGTTTTAGTACTATATCTCTTGACACAATGATGAAAATAATCATCGCCTCTAAACCTTCAAGCTGCATACTGGACCCTATTCCAACTAAACTACTGAAAGAGCTGCTTCCTGTGCTTGGACCTCCTATGTTGAACATAATAAATGTCTCTCTATCCACCGGATGTGTACCAAACTCACGAAAAGTGGCAGTAATAAAGCCTCTCTTGAAAAAGCCAAACCATGACCCAGAAAATATGAAAAACTATCGGCCTATATCGAATCTTCCATTCTTCTCAATTTTTTTCCGAAAAGGCTGTTGCGCAGCAACTCACTGCCTTCCTGAAGACAAACAATGTATAGAAATGCTTCAGTCTGGTTTTGGACCCCATCATAGCACTGATACTGCACTTGTGAAGGTGGTAAATGACCTTTAAATGGCATCAGACCGAGGCTCTGCATCTGTCCTCGTGCTCCTAGACCTTAGTGCTGCTTTTGATACCATCGATCAACACATTCTTTTGTAGAGATTGGAAACCCAAATTGGTCTCCACGGACAAGTTCTGGCCTGGTTTAGATATTATCTGTCGGAAAGATATCAGTTTGTCTCTGTGAATGGTTTGTCCTCTGACAAATCAACTGTAAATTTCGGTGTTCCTCAAGGTTCTGTTTTAGGACCACTATTGTTTTCACTATATATTTGACCTCTTGGGGATGTCATTCGAAAACATAATATTAACTTCCACTGCTATGCGGATGACACACAGCTGTACATTTCAATGAAACATGGTGAAGCCCCAAAATTGCCCTCGCTAGAAGCATGTGTTTCAGACATAAGGAAGTGGATGGCTGCAAACGTTCTACTTTTAAACTCGGACAAAACAGAGATGCTTGTTCTAGGTCCCAAGAAACAAAGAGATCTTCTGTTGAATCTGACAATTAATCTTAATGGTTGTACAGTCGTCTCAAATAAAACTGTGAAGGACCTCGGCGTTACTCTGTACCCTGATCTCTCTTTTGAAGAACATATCAAGACCATTTCAAGGACAGCTTTTTTCCATCTACGTAACATTGCAGAAATCAGAGACTTTCTGTCCAAAAATGATGCATAAAAATGAATCCATGCTTTTGTCACTTCTAGGTTAGACTACTGCAATGCTCTACTTTCCGGCTACCCGGATAAAGCACTAAATAAACTTCAGTTAGTGCTAAATACGGCTGCTAGAATCCTGACTAGAACCACATTTTTGTATCATATTAGTCCAGTGCTAGCCTCCCTACACTGGCTTCCTGTCAAGGCAAGGGCTGATTTCAAGGTTTTACTGCTAACCTACAAAGCATTACATGGGCTTGCTCCTACCTATCTCTCTGATTTGGTCCTGCCGTACATACCTACACGTACGCTACGGTCACAAGACGCAGGCCTCCTAATTGTCCCTAGAATTTCTAAGCAAACAGCTGGAGGCAGTGCTTTCTCCTATAGAGCTCCATTTTTATGGAATGGTCTGCCTACCCATGTAAGAGACGCAAACTCGGTCTCAACCTTTAAGTCTTTACTGAAGACTCATCTCTTCAGTGGGTCATATGATTGAGTGTAGTCTGGCCCAGGAGTGGGAAGGTGAACGGAAAGGCTCTGGAGCAACGAACCGCCCTTGCTGTCTCTGCCTGGCCGGTTCCCCTCTTTCCACTGGGATTCTCTGCCTCTAACCCTATTACAGGGGCTGAGTCACTGGCTTACTGGCGCTCTTTCATACCGTCCCTAGGAGGGGTGCGTCACTTGAGTGGGTTGAGTCACTGATGTGATCTTTCTGTCTGGGTTGGCACCCCCCTCTTGGGTTGTGCCGTGGCGGAGATCTTTGTGGGCTATACTCGGCCTTGTCTCAGGATGGTAAGTTGGTGGTTGAAGATATCCCTCTAGTGGTGTGGGGGCTGTGCTTTGGCAAAGTGGGTGGGGTTATATCCTTCCTGTTTGGCCCTGTCCGGGGGTGTCCTCGGATGGGGCCACAGTGTCACCTGACCCCTCCTGTCTCAGCCTCCAGTATTTATGCTGCAGTAGTTTGTGTCGGGGGGCTAGGGTCAGTTTGTTATATCTGGAGTACTTCTCCTGTCCTATTCGGTGTCCTGTGTGAATTTAAGTGTGCTCTCTCTAATTCTCTCTTTCGGAGGACCTGAGCCCGAGGACCATGCCTCAGGACTACCTGACATGATGACTCCTTGCTGTCCCCAGTCCACCTGGCCGTGCTGCTGCTCCAGTTTCAACTGTTCTGCCTTATTTGACCATGCCGGTCATGTTCTGTTATAACCTCCACCCGGCACAGCCAGAAGAGGACTGGCCACCCCGCATAGCCTGGTTCCTCTCTGTTTCTTCCTAGGGAGTTTTTCCTAGCCACTTTGCTTCTACACCTGCATTGCTTGCTGTTTGAGGTTTTAGGCTGGGTTTCTGTACAGCACTTTGAGATATCAGCTGATGTACGAAGGGCTATATAAATTTGATTTGAAGTCTATGGGTCTTGTCGGTGACAAGTTTTTGACAACTGTAGCATTGTAGCTAAACCTATTCCTTTCCCTAACCTGCCACGTTAATTCACTAATTTGCCATGTTAATTATTCGAACCTGCAATGTAAACAAACCATTAATATTGGTTTCTTTGATACCAAGTTGCTTTCAAATCCCGACCTCGACTCAAGTAGGAATTAGGAAATAAACATACCAGAGGCACAGGACCGAGTACCGGCTATGTTCGGAGAAAATAATTTGTGAAACCACACTGTCTGCAGTTCTGCACATTAATGTTCAAATTATTTAGTATAGCCTATGCCCTATGAAAATAGTCTTCAGCATCCTAAATATTACCGCAGATGCAGTTAGTGTGAACCTGGGGGCATAAGGGTATGCAGAATGGGAACAGGGGCGGAGCCAGAGGGGTGGACACCACTGACATCTCATTTCACCTCTTGAAAGAATCAAGAGAATTTCCACAATTGCTGAAATCAGAAGTTAGTTAAGGTTTCCTGAACAACTTATGAAAGTTGCGTCACTGTAAGACATTTGGCTCCATTAACAGATCGGTTCCCAAGTCAGCCTAACATTCTCTTCATATGTGCTATTAATACACGCAGTGTCGTGTATACTGTAACTAGTAGGCTACAGCTGTCAGTGTTCAGCAAGTTAACATTCATCAATTTGAAATCCAGTAACTCACATTTTTGTACTTGAACGCAAAACAAACAATTGTTATTATCAATCTGTTAACGTTACTCAAAGGTGCAACAAAGTACTAAGTAAAGGGTCTGAAGTTATGTAAATGTGATTACATTTGCTTGGTCATGGGTTATTGTGTAGATTAAGGGGAGAAATCATTTTAGATAAGGCTGGAATGTAATTTGTGGTCTGAATACCATCTGCACCGTAACCCCCAAAGAACATGTTCTGAAACACTTAAGTGGACATTCCCTTAAAAGTAATGTTTCAGTTTCCAATTATGCACTACATGCTGGAGTAAACACAGAAATTCATTGTCAAGGTATCTTCAAATAATTTATTCTTCAAGGTTAACAGTCATCTCTTGTGTTCATTGTTTTTGGAGTTCTGATGAGAGCATGTCTCCTTAGTGTTGTGGTACAGTGGTAGTCCCTTCACTGTTTGAGTGCCCCTTTTCAGCATTGTTCACCTCACCAGGAGCAGTTGTGGTGCCGAGGTCACTTGGTTGTAGGGTCGTCAGGAGTGAGACAAAATGGGGCCACCACAGCATTCTATCAACAGAAAAGAGTTAGTGGATAGGAAAGGGCCATAACTGCTATATGAAACCACATCTGACATGTACAAGTGATACTGGCAATTGCAGTGTGCTGGTCAAGATTAATTGGGATGAGTCTTGTCCTGGAGGCAGAATTGAACGATTCCAGCTAGGTGTGCCAGCTGTAAAGTCAAAATTAAGTTAACAAATGCACTTTAGTCATAATTTACTAAGGTTAGGCATGGTTAAGGTTAGATTGACTGTGACTGTGGCTGTGCCAGTGAGTGATCACTGCAGAGCCAAGTCATCCCAATAAAAGCTGACCTGCTTGCCATAATGCAGCGTACCATGATCCCAGACATACCCTTTCAATGAGTTGCAATTGTATAGAGATCCTTGTCCTCTCCAAGGTCTCCAATGGGCTCAGGTGTAGGATTCAACTCACGGTCTGGGGTGGGCTCCAGCTCTGAGAACAGACCATTTAGCACAGAACCTACATGCAATTATCACATGTAAACAAACATCAGTTCCTGCCTGATGAACCCAGTATATATATTTCAGAGCTAACGAACCCATGCTTGTTGGGCCTGACCCTCGGGGCCCACCCACATTTTGGGCAAATTATTTAATTTAACAGCCAGTGTTGGCAGAACTGCTAGAGTGTATGGATATGAAAAGACAAGTGTCTGAAATGGCACCCTATTCCCTGTAGTGCACTACCTTTGACCAGCGCCTCATGGTCAAGAAATCCTGTTGGGAGGCAGAGGAACTAAGTTACTAGTTAACTAAAATAGAAAATAGTAGCTAGCAAGACTGAGCAGAGGTTATTTTTAATGACTGCATTTTGAGAGTGGGTAGTTTGCGTCAAATGCCTTGACTAAAAACTGCAAAGGCATTACCTGCAAAGTTGCGTTGCAAAGCATAAAGTTCTGGCATGTCTGCCTCATGATTTGTTGGGAGAGTGTTCTGCTTGAAGGACCCCCCCCTTAAAGAATGTCATTGAAACCAGACCCTAGTCAATGCTGTTGCCTAGATGCACTACAAGGATTAAGGGCATGCAATTTCAGACAGTCAAATTACCCCTCTTCCAACGACTGCCAGGTGATAAGGGCCTCCTGTCCTCAGTTGGAGAAGGGAAGCCATATATAGCGATACCTTCCCTCGTTGGAGATAAAGGTGTCCTCTGTTTGGTTGTAACCATTATGGGGCCCAGAGTAACATCCTGGTTCCATACTAAAATAACACATTTTCATTAATCACTGGCAAGGTTACCTTCTCACATTTGCAGTACAGACAATTTTTACTTAGTCTTTTGTAAAATCCCATATTGAAGGTACAAAACACCTCCCCTTGGACACTTCTGCAGTGCATTTTGAGAAGGAAAGAGGAATTAAGATACTGCACCTTTCTTGGACTTCATCCCACTCCGCCAATGGTCGCCAGTGGCTTGAGGTTTGATGCGGTAGCCCGAAGGTTGGCTACCGCCTTGTCTTGGACTGAGGGGATATCGTGCTGGATCGTGATCAACCCCCTTCTGGCTATTCAGGCTTGGACAACGGCCACATTGCAAATCATTTGAGTCGGCAGACCTCCATCTGAAATGTGTAGAGGACACTCATGGACCAAGACATTTGAACAAATCCGATTGGTTATTCCAGTAGATAGCTACTCTTACTGGGCTGTGACCTAAGGAAATAAGTCAGATCTCACACCTGCCATTAATGAAGGAGCATGCCTTGTTGCTAGGCTCTGCATGGTCCATGACAGGGATTGCCATAAGGTGGCATATGATGTATAGCTGTAGAAACACAACAGGATGAGCAAAACAAAGATGTAGGCTACTGGGTTTCTACATCACAGCTATAAGTTATGTACCCATAATGCTCCACAACATCTGGTACTGCCCTCACCTCTGCCCTGTTCTCCTGGTAGAACCTAAAGGCATCAATGTGGAACTGGAGCTTGTCATCCTGGGTTCTATGCATGAACCCAGAGTTGGAGCCAGGCAGCTGGGAATCCACCAAGCACCTGTAGGGGAGATATATATAAACAGGGACAGCCCATAGAGCAGACTCATCTTTAGATCTGTGCCATTACAGCATGGGCATTGAGGCTACAACCCATAGAAGTCCCCACCCAGTTGACTACTTTAAAATGGTGCCATCATGGTGGAAGCCCTCAATGGCACTGCTCTTGACAAGACTGCCTTTTGACTTCAAAAGGCCTCCATCATTCCCTACGGGCCAGCCAGAGAATATTCATTCTAGGTAGCAGATTTAGTTTAGGCAGTTCCCTCTTGCTTACCCATCATGCTCAATGAAGACGTATCTGGGGAAAGAGTTATTGTCTGGGTCCAGTGTGGCCACGCAGCTGCTAACAAAGACCCTGAGCCTGGAGTGGTGAGCTACCCTGACAGACGCCTCAATGTTGATGGGATCGCCCAGGAAGTAGACTCCAGAACCCCGCTCATAGAGCCAGTCACCTGGGCAGAAATGACAGAAGGTTATCCCAATTGACTAAAGGAACTTTACATTATTCCTTATAGTCCAAGGCCATTACATGTCAGTTCCTTCTAAAAAGAGGATTCATCAAAATGTGAATCAAGTCACTGGTCTAGAAATGTAAAACCCTACTCATTTCACAATGGAAAAAAGATATTACTGAACACCTTTTAACAGTTGCAGCTGACAGCATTTCAGCGACAACTGACTCCACAAATGTGTTCTCCGTTAACAGGTGTTCAGAGATACAGATAGCCAGAGGTGTACCTGTGCTAATTGCTATACGGTTTACATTAATAAGCACAGTAACATGAAAATGTCAGTGTGGGAAACCTAATCCTATAAAATAGCGCTTTAAACTACCCTGGACAGAATATTATAGTCAATAGGCGCTAATAGTTAGCATCTATGAATGGGTTAAAAGGTCCATTGAGGAGTTTGTAAACAGGTCCATAGTTAGTAGGCTAATTGTTTAACGTTGCAGATAGAAACGTCAATAATTAAAGTGATGTCTGATGAGATTCTGTATTTAGCATGTCCAAGGATCATTTGTGCTCCACCATCCAAGCTTCTGGGAGAGCACAATGGTCTCCTAATCATCTGAACTTTCAACAAGGTTGTGCCCTGCTCAACACAGCCCAGAATTTATATACCCACTTGTCATAAGCTTCAAGGAGAACTGCAGGTTGTCTTCGGCAGACACTGTGGCGCTGAAGGGGATCCAGGTCGGCTGGAGAGGGGCACTGTCTGAACTGTACTTCCTGAAACAGAAAGTACAGAGTCTGGCAAGCAAACCAATAGGGACACAGTAGTCATGATCATTTAACAGTATAACCTAAACTCACCTTTCATAATGACAAGAAATTGGGATTACAGCACCATCCATTCGAATAACCCCATCTGGTGTGGCTCTGGGTGTATATCTGAGGAGGTTCGTATAGATCATGGAGTCTTTGTTCATCTGTGGATTCACAAAGTAGAAATTAAACAGGAGGTTGTTTTAAGAAGTCAGCTACTGAAACATTCACCATAATTACCAAACGCTTGGTTCCACAGTCTGATAGCGCTGCAAATATTCTGTATTCATCTCCGGCTGCTGATGCTGTAGCCCTGCAGGTCTCTTGGTCCTGTTCAACTCCAAGTCGCAGGTCATCCATGTCAATAAGAATACCGAGTTTAAACAGATCAGCCTTCACAACTATCTCCATGTAGTCTGAATGGCACTTCACATTGACCGTTTCCACTCGAACTGGTCTGGAAACTGTTTGTTGGGGAAGTTGAAGCTGTTTAAAAGGTAGACGATCCCCAAACTGTGGCAGTCGGCTTGGAAGTTGTTGCATTGTGCCAGTGCTGTAAGTAAATGAAAAAGTAGGAGATATTAAGTTTTCCACTAGTAAAAACAGAACTAACTGCTTTGGAAATAGCCAGAGTGTGTTTGCCATTATGAGTCCCATGCCAACAACTAATGTGAACCTGTAAATTAGAGGGCAATGTGCCTCTGCTATACTACAATTGATGAAACTGAGGTAGCTTTTAACAACCTTGCAGGCTGCAAACCTGGGCTAGATTGGGCCCTAATTGGGCTTTGCATCTGATTAGTCAAACTATTTGCATGCATGTTCAGCGCGTTCCTCTGCCCAGCTGATGCATACCAGAACGTACAAAGCCTGAGTAGGTATTTCACGTATCAGCAAACACATCATATGTTATAGAAATCTGTCAGTCGATGACACCGTTGATGACATGTCACGCAACCATTGGATGCATGCATGCAACTTCTGAGCAGGGGAAAGCGACCATTACGCTTGGATCACACCAACAGTATTCCTGCATTTTGGTACACGAGAATTACATTAATTTCCAATGAAACGCTGCGTTTGCCTTGCAGAGACACTGTATGCATAGACGGCTTGACAGAAATGGTAACAAGAGGTGAATGTTGAATTTTTGTTGCATACATATCCAGATGATGCTGCGTAGTGTTTTTTGCAAAACACGGTCGGTGTGTTGGAAGCTATCTGTGATGTTCCACATTTGCCGAGGTCGCGCTCAAACATAGCAACCAATGGTTGATACAGGCTAACACGTTATCGACTGTGCCGTTTTGGCACCAGTTGGTTATAATGTATGTGGTTCTTTGTTAGGTAAAATACCTATCCAGGCGTTGTAACGCTTCGAACACACCGACTGTGTCATTGCGTTTCGGTACACCAGAAGTACATTCATTTCCAATGGACTGCTGCATTTGCCTTGCAGCGTTGCAGAGGCAGTTGCAGTGTGTTCTGTGTGGCAAATCAAACGTATGCATCAAATTGTATGTGTAGACTTGACAGAAAGTAGCAAAATATGAATGTAGATTTATTTTTTGCACACATATTCAGTAAAAATGTGGGATTACATAAAAACAGTTTGATTGCATAATTTCTTCACATTTTTTATTAATTTATTTGCCAAGTATATTATTTATTTGATGACATCCACACATGAATTGTGATAGCCATCGTATAATTTTCCTCCAAAATGCAGTTTTGGAGCGAAATGCAATTATAAATAGTCAAGATAGCAGAGTAGGCTCTTTCAACAATGAGACCAACGTTGAGGAAGGTGGTCTTGATTGCGGTATTGGGCCGGGACCAGCCCCGCCGAAAGCGCAGGTCTGTGTTGGTCCAGATATGGTTAAAGTCCCGAAAGCAGGCAGGGGAGTTCCACCGTCTAATTCAAGAGCTTCGACTGTTTGGACAGGAATTCCGAAGCTACTTTCGTCTGGACCGAAGCCAGTTGGATCACCTGCTCCAGATGGTTGGAGCCAGGATCACCCGGATGGATACCAACTACCGGGAGTCCATTAGCCCAGTTGAACGCCTGGCGATTTGTCTCCGGTAAGCTATATTCTAGTACATTTTTAAAGCCTTTGATACCATAATTGATTGATATTTGATACATTGTTTTTATGTGCAACCTAGCTAGCTAAAGGGCTCTAGTTAATAGTCCCTATTTGACATCAGATGTACTTTTCCAGAATGTTCATTGGGACTATAACTTTTCCCAAATTTGGTTTATAATCCTCTTTTAATTATGCAATGTTACCAAATGAAAAGAAAGGTCAAATAAATCAAATCAAATTTTATTTGTCACATACACATGGTTAGCAGATGTTAATGCGAGTGTAGCGAAATGCTTGTGCTTCTAGTTCCGACAATGCAGTAATAACCAACAAGTAATCTAACTAACAATTCCTAATCTACTGTCTTATACACAGTGTAAGGGGATAAAGAATATGTACATAAGGACATATGAATGAGTGATGGTACAGAGCAGCATAGGCAAGATACAGTAGATGGTATCGAGTACAGTATATACATGTGAGATGAGTATGTAAACAAAGTGGCATAGTTAAAGTGGCTAGTGATACATGTATTACATAATGATGCAGTCGATGATATAGAGTACAGTATATACGTATGCATATGAGATGAATCATGTAGGGTAAGTAACATTATATAAGGTAGCATTGTTTAAAGTGGCTAGTGATATATTTACATCATTTCCCATCAATTCCCATTATTAAAGTGGCTGGAGTTGAGTCAGTGTCAGTGTGTAGGCAGCAGCCACTCAATGTTAGTGGTGGCTGTTTAACAGTCTGATGGCCTTGAGATAGAAGCTGTTTTTCAGTCTCTCGGTCCCAGCTTTGATGCACCTGTACTGACCTCGCCTTCTGGATGATAGCGGGGTGAACAGGCAGTGGCTCGGGTGGTAGATGTCCTTGATGATCTTTATGGCCTTCTTTAGGTGCCTTCTGCTCTGATGAAGGTAGGCTAGTCTTCTCCAGGACCCATTGTTGTCCAAGACAGTTGCAGTCATTCATTACATTCTTATTGGACTCACATACACTCTTAGAGAGAAAGGTTCCAGAAGTGTCCTTCTGCTTTCCCCATAGGATAACCAATAGGGTTATACTTGGAACCTAAAAAGGATCTCCTATGGGGACAGCCAGAGAACCCTTTTAAGTAGATAGTACCATTCTTTCTAAGAGTAGAGTTGGCCTGGACTACAGTTTATTGATATAGTCATAGACTGAATTGTACTGTTTCAAGGCATTGTTAATGGTGGTTGATGAGTAGTACAATATATAATTAGTAAATCATAATAAACAGTAATGAGGTAGCTATATGAGTAGATATAATATGTGGGTGGAATTCAAGTTATACACAATATTGATCATTATTTTGAATTATATTTTAGATTCTTGGCAACAGGGGACTCCTACAGGACCATAGTATTCAGCTTCTGAGTTGGATGGTCCACGGTGGCAGGCATCGTCCCCTCTGTGGCACAAGCCTTTTGGGTCTGTCTGGATGGTGAATACATGCCTGTCCCTGAGGAGGAAGACTGGAGGGTCATTGCTGCCGAGTTACTGGAGAGGTGGAATTTCACACCACACCAAACTGGAAGTCTTCCGACTAGCTTGGAAAGACAGTACCGTGTAGTACCGAAGAGCCCTTACTGCTGCTCGATCATCCTATTTTTCCAACTTAATTGAGGAAAATAAGAACAATCCGAAATACCTTTTTGATACTGTCGCAAAGCTATCTAAAATGCAGCATTCCCCAAGAGAGGATGGCTTTCACTTCAGCAGGGATAAATTCATGAACTTCTTTGAGGAAAAGATCATGATTATTAGAAAGCAAATTACGGACTCCTCTTTTAATCTGCGTATTCCTTCAAAGCTCAGTTGTCCTGAGTCTGCACAACTCTGCCAGGACCTAGGATCAAGAGAGATGCTCAAGTGTTTTAGTACTACATCTCGACACAATGATGAAAATAATCATGGCCTCTAAACCTTCAAGCTGCATACTGGACCATATTCCAACTAAACTACTGAAAGAGCTGCTTCCTGTGCTTGGCCCTCCTATGTTGAACATAATAAATGTCTCTCTATCCACCGGATGTGTACCAAACTCACGAAAAGTGGCAGTAATAAAGCCTCTCTTGAAAAAGCCAAACCTTGACCCAGAAAATATGAAAAACTATCGGCCTATATCGAATCTTCCATTCCTCTCAATTTTTTTCAGAAAAGGCTGTTGCGCAGCAACTCACTGCCTTCCTGAAGACAAACAATGTATACGAAATGCTTCAGTCTGGTTTTAGACTCCATCATAGCACTGAGACTGCACTTGTGAAGGTGGTAAATGACTTTTTAATGGCATCAGACCGAGGCTCTGCGTCTGTCCTCGTGCTCCTAGACCTTAGTGCTGCTTTTGATACCATCGATCAACACATTCTTTTGGAGAGATTGGAAACCCAAATTGGTCTCCACAGACAAGTTCTGGTCTGGTTTAGATATTATTTGTCGGAAAGATATCAGTTTGTCTCTGTGAATGGTTTGTCCTCTGACAAATCAACTGTAAATTTCGGTGTTCCTCAAGGTTCCGTTTTAGGACTACTATTGTTTTCACTATATATTTTACCTCTTGGGGATGTCATTCGAAAACATAATGTTAACTTCCACTGCTATGCGGATGACACACAGCTGTACATTTCAATGAAACATGGTGAAGCCCCAAAATTGCCCTCGCTAGAAGCATGTGTTTCAGACATAAGGAAGTGGATGGCTGCAAACTTTCTACTTTTAAACTCGGACAAAACAGAGATGCTTGTTCTAGGTCCCAAGAAACAAAGAGATCTTCTGTTGAATCTGACAATTAATCCTAATGGTTGTACAGTCGTCTCAAATAAAACTGTGAAGGACCTCGGCGTTACTCTGTACCCTGATCTCTCTTTTGAAGAACATATCAAGACCATTTCAAGGACAGCTTTTTTCCATCTACGTAACATTGCAGAAATCAGAGACTTTCTGTCCAAAAATGATAAATAAAATAAAATGATAAATAAAATAAAAATGAATCCATGCTTTTGTCACTTCTAGGTTAGACTACTGCAATGCTCTACTTTCCGGCTACCCGGATAAAGCACTAAATAAACTTCAGTTAGTGCTAAATACGGCTGCTAGAATCCTGACTAGAACCACATTTTTGTATCATATTAGTCCAGTGCTAGCCTCCCTACACTGGCTTCCTGTCAAGGCAAGGGCTGATTTCAAGGTTTTACTGCTAACCTACAAAGCATTACATGGGCTTGCTCCTACCTATCTCTCTGATTTGGTCCTGCCGTACATACCTACACGTACGCTACGGTCACAAGACGCAGGCCTCCTAATTGTCCCTAGAATTTCTAAGCAAACAGCTGGAGGCAGTGCTTTCTCCTATAGAGCTCCATTTTTATGGAACGGTCTGCCTACCCATGTAAGAGACGCAAACTCGGTCTCAACCTTTAAGTCTTTACTGAAGACTCATCTCTCCAGTGGGTCATTTGATTGAGTGTAGTCTGGCTCAGGAGTGGGAAGGTGAACGGAAAGGCTCTGGAGCAACGAACCGCCCTTGCTGTCTCTGCCTGGCCGGTTCCCCTCTTTCCACTGGGATTCTCTGCCTCTAACCCTATTACAGGGGCTGAGTCACTGGCTTACTGGCGCTCTTTCATACCGTCCCTAGGAGGGGTGCATCACTTGAGTGGGTTGAGTCACTGATGTGATCTTCCTGTCTGGGTTGGCACCCCCCCCTTGGGTTGTGCCGTGGCGCAGATCTTTGTGGGCTACACTCGGCCTTGTCTCAGGATGGTAAGTTGGTGGTTGAAGATATCCCTCTAGTGGTGTGGGGGCTGTGCTTTGGCAAAGTGGGTGGGGTTACATCCTTCCTGTTTGGCCCTGTCCGGGGGGTGTCCTCGGATGAGGCCAGTGTCACCTGACCCCTCCTGTCTCAGCCTCCAGTATTTATGCTGCAGTAGTTTGTGTCGGGGGGCTAGGGTCAGTTTGTTATATCTGGAGTACTTCTCCTGTCCTATTCGGTGTCCTGTGTGAATTTAAGTGTGCTCTCTCTAATTCTCTCTTTCGGAGGACCTGAGCCCGAGGACCATGCCTCAGGACTACCTGACATGATGACTCCTTGCTGTCCCCAGTCCACCTGGCCGTGCTGCTGCTCCAGTTTCAACTGTTCTGCCTTATTTGACCATGCTGGTCATGTTCTGTTATAACCGCCACCCGGCACAGCCAGAAGAGGACTGGCCACCCCACATAGCCTGGTTCCTCTGTTTCTTCCTAGGGAGTTTTTCCTAGCCACTTTGCTTCTACACCTGCATTGCTTGCTGTTTGAGGTTTTAGGCTGGGTTTCTGTACAGCACTTTGAGATATCAGCTGATGTACGAAGGGCTATATAAATTTGATTTGAAGTCTATGGGTCTTGTCGGTGACAAGTTGACAACTGTAGCATTGTAGCTAAACCTATTCCTTTCCCTAACCTGCCATGTTAATTATTCGAACCTGCTATGTAAACAAACCATTAATATTGGTTTCTTTGATACCAAGTTGCTTTCAAATCCCGACCTCTACTCGTCACCTTGACGCAAGTAGGAATTAGGAAATAAGAGGCACAGGACCGAGTACCGGCTATGTTCGGAGAAAATAATTTGTGAAACCACACTGTCTGCAGTTCTGCACATTAATGTTCAAATTATTTAGTATAGCCTATGCCCTATGAAAATAGTCTTCAGCATCCTAAATATTACCGCAGATGCAGTTAGTGTGAACCTGGGGGCATAAGGGTATGCAGAATGGGAACAGGGGCGGAGCCAGAGGGGTGGACACCACTGACATCTCATTTCACCTCTTGAAAGAATCAAGAGAATTTCCACAATTGCTGAAATCAGAAGTTAGTTAAGGTTTCCTGAACAACTTATGAAAGTTGCGTCACTGTAAGACATTTGGCTCCATTAACAGATCGGTTCCCAAGTCAGCCTAACATTCTCTTCATATGTGCTATTAATACACGCAGTGTCGTGTATACTGTAACTAGTAGGCTACAGCTGTCAGTGTTCAGCAAGTTAACATTCATCAATTTGAAATCCAGTAACTCACATTTTTGTACTTGAACGCAAAACAAACAATTGTTATTATCAATCTGTTAACGTTACTCAAAGGTGCAACAAAGTACTAAGTAAAGGGTCTGAAGTTATGTAAATGTGATTACATTTGCTTGGTCATGGGTTATTGTGTAGATTAAGGGGAGAAATCATTTTAGATAAGGCTGGAATGTAATTTGTGGTCTGAATACCATCTGCACCGTAACCCCCAAAGAACATGTTCTGAAACACTTAAGTGGACATTCCCTTAAAAGTAATGTTTCAGTTTCCAATTATGCACTACATGCTGGAGTAAACACAGAAATTCATTGTCAAGGTATCTTCAAATAATTTATTCTTCAAGGTTAACAGTCATCTCTTGTGTTCATTGTTTTTGGAGTTCTGATGAGAGCATGTCTCCTTAGTGTTGTGGTACAGTGGTAGTCCCTTCACTGTTTGAGTGCCCCTTTTCAGCATTGTTCACCTCACCAGGAGCAGTTGTGGTGCCGAGGTCACTTGGTTGTAGGGTCGTCAGGAGTGAGACAAAATGGGGCCACCACAGCATTCTATCAACAGAAAAGAGTTAGTGGATAGGAAAGGGCCATAACTGCTATATGAAACCACATCTGACATGTACAAGTGATACTGGCAATTGCAGTGTGCTGGTCAAGATTAATTGGGATGAGTCTTGTCCTGGAGGCAGAATTGAACGATTCCAGCTAGGTGTGCCAGCTGTAAAGTCAAAATTAAGTTAACAAATGCACTTTAGTCATAATTTACTAAGGTTAGGCATGGTTAAGGTTAGATTGACTGTGACTGTGGCTGTGCCAGTGAGTGATCACTGCAGAGCCAAGTCATCCCAATAAAAGCTGACCTGCTTGCCATAATGCAGCGTACCATGATCCCAGACATACCCTTTCAATGAGTTGCAATTGTATAGAGATCCTTGTCCTCTCCAAGGTCTCCAATGGGCTCAGGTGTAGGATTCAACTCACGGTCTGGGGTGGGCTCCAGCTCTGAGAACAGACCATTTAGCACAGAACCTACATGCAATTATCACATGTAAACAAACATCAGTTCCTGCCTGATGAACCCAGTATATATATTTCAGAGCTAACGAACCCATGCTTGTTGGGCCTGACCCTCGGGGCCCACCCACATTTTGGGCAAATTATTTAATTTAACAGCCAGTGTTGGCAGAACTGCTAGAGTGTATGGATATGAAAAGACAAGTGTCTGAAATGGCACCCTATTCCCTGTAGTGCACTACCTTTGACCAGCGCCTCATGGTCAAGAAATCCTGTTGGGAGGCAGAGGAACTAAGTTACTAGTTAACTAAAATAGAAAATAGTAGCTAGCAAGACTGAGCAGAGGTTATTTTTAATGACTGCATTTTGAGAGTGGGTAGTTTGCGTCAAATGCCTTGACTAAAAACTGCAAAGGCATTACCTGCAAAGTTGCGTTGCAAAGCATAAAGTTCTGGCATGTCTGCCTCATGATTTGTTGGGAGAGTGTTCTGCTTGAAGGACCCCCCCCTTAAAGAATGTCATTGAAACCAGACCCTAGTCAATGCTGTTGCCTAGATGCACTACAAGGATTAAGGGCATGCAATTTCAGACAGTCAAATTACCCCTCTTCCAACGACTGCCAGGTGATAAGGGCCTCCTGTCCTCAGTTGGAGAAGGGAAGCCATATATAGCGATACCTTCCCTCGTTGGAGATAAAGGTGTCCTCTGTTTGGTTGTAACCATTATGGGGCCCAGAGTAACATCCTGGTTCCATACTAAAATAACACATTTTCATTAATCACTGGCAAGGTTACCTTCTCACATTTGCAGTACAGACAATTTTTACTTAGTCTTTTGTAAAATCCCATATTGAAGGTACAAAACACCTCCCCTTGGACACTTCTGCAGTGCATTTTGAGAAGGAAAGAGGAATTAAGATACTGCACCTTTCTTGGACTTCATCCCACTCCGCCAATGGTCGCCAGTGGCTTGAGGTTTGATGCGGTAGCCCGAAGGTTGGCTACCGCCTTGTCTTGGACTGAGGGGATATCGTGCTGGATCGTGATCAACCCCTTTCTGGCTATTCAGGCTTGGACAACGGCCACATTGCAAATCATTTGAGTCGGCAGACCTCCATCTGAAATGTGTAGAGGACACTCATGGACCAAGACATTTGAACAAATCCGATTGGTTATTCCAGTAGATAGCTACTCTTACTGGGCTGTGACCTAAGGAAATAAGTCAGATCTCACACCTGCCATTAATGAAGGAGCATGCCTTGTTGCTAGGCTCTGCATGGTCCATGACAGGGATTGCCATAAGGTGGCATATGATGTATAGCTGTAGAAACACAACAGGATGAGCAAAACAAAGATGTAGGCTACTGGGTTTCTACATCACAGCTATAAGTTATGTACCCATAATGCTCCACAACATCTGGTACTGCCCTCACCTCTGCCCTGTTCTCCTGGTAGAACCTAAAGGCATCAATGTGGAACTGGAGCTTGTCATCCTGGGTTCTATGCATGAACCCAGAGTTGGAGCCAGGCAGCTGGGAATCCACCAAGCACCTGTAGGGGAGATATATATATAAACAGGGACAGCCCATAGAGCAGACTCATCTTTAGATCTGTGCCATTACAGCATGGGCATTGAGGCTACAACCCATAGAAGTCCCCATCCAGTTGACTACTTTAAAATGGTGCCATCATGGTGGAAGCCCTCAATGGCACTGCTCTTGACAAGACTGCCTTTTGACTTCAAAAGGCCTCCATCATTCCCTACGGGCCAGCCAGAGAATATTCATTCTAGGTAGCAGATTTAGTTTAGGCAGTTCCCTCTTGCTTACCCATCATGCTCAATGAAGACGTATCTGGGGAAAGAGTTATTGTCTGGGTCCAGTGTGGCCACGCAGCTGCTAACAAAGACCCTGAGCCTGGAGTGGTGAGCTACCCTGACAGACGCCTCAATGTTGATGGGATCGCCCAGGAAGTAGACTCCAGAACCCCGCTCATAGAGCCAGTCACCTGGGCAGAAATGACAGAAGGTTATCCCAATTGACTAAAGGAACTTTACATTATTCCTTATAGTCCAAGGCCATTACATGTCAGTTCCTTCTAAAAAGAGGATTCATCAAAATGTGAATCAAGTCACTGGTCTAGAAATGTAAAACCCTACTCATTTCACAATGGAAAAAAGATATTACTGAACACCTTTTAACAGTTGCAGCTGACAGCATTTCAGCGACAACTGACTCCACAAATGTGTTCTCCGTTAACAGGTGTTCAGAGATACAGATAGCCAGAGGTGTACCTGTGCTAATTGCTATACATTAATAAGCACAGTAACATGAAAATGTCAGTGTGGGAAACCTAATCCTATAAAATAGCGCTTTAAACTACCCTGGACAGAATATTATAGTCAATAGGCGCTAATAGTTAGCATCTATGAATGGGTTAAAAGGTCCATTGAGGAGTTTGTAAACAGGTCCATAGTTAGTAGGCTAATTGTTTAACGTTGCAGATAGAAACGTCAATAATTAAAGTGATGTCTGATGAGATTCTGTATTTAGCATGTCCAAGGATCATTTGTGCTCCACCATCCAAGCTTCTGGGAGAGCACAATGGTCTCCTAATCATCTGAACTTTCAACAAGGTTGTGCCCTGCTCAACACAGCCCAGAATTTATATACCCACTTGTCATAAGCTTCAAGGAGAACTGCAGGTTGTCTTCGGCAGACACTGTGGCGCTGAAGGGGATCCAGGTCGGCTGGAGAGGGGCACTGTCTGAACTGTACTTCCTGAAACAGAAAGTACAGAGTCTGGCAAGCAAACCAATAGGGACACAGTAGTCATGATCATTTAACAGTATAACCTAAACTCACCTTTCATAATGACAAGCAATTGGGATTACAGCACCATCCATTCGAATAACCCCATCTGGTGTGGCTCTGGGTGTATATCTGAGGAGGTTCGTATAGATCATGGAGTCTTTGTTCATCTGTGGATTCACAAAGTAGAAATTAAACAGGAGGTTGTTTTAAGAAGTCAGCTACTGAAACATTCACCATAATTACCAAACGCTTGGTTCCACAGTCTGATAGCGCTGCAAATATTCTGTATTCATCTCCGGCTGCTGATGCTGTAGCCCTGCAGGTCTCTTGGTCCTGTTCAACTCCAAGTCGCAGGTCATCCATGTCAATAAGAATACCGAGTTTAAACAGATCAGCCTTCACAACTATCTCCATGTAGTCTGAATGGCACTTCACATTGACCGTTTCCACTCGAACTGGTCTGGAAACTGTTTGTTGGGGAAGTTGAAGCTGTTTAAAAGGTAGACGATCCCCAAACTGTGGCAGTCGGCTTGGAAGTTGTTGCATTGTGCCAGTGCTGTAAGTAAGTGAAAAAGTAGGAGATATTAAGTTTTCCACTAGTAAAAACAGAACTAACTGCTTTGGAAACAGCCAGAGTGTGTTTGCCATTATGAGTCCCATGCCAACAACTAATGTGAACCTGTAAATTAGAGGGCAATGTGCCTCTGCTATACTACAATTGATGAAACTGAGGTAGCTTTTAACAACCTTGCAGGCTGCAAACCTGGGCTAGATTGGGCCCTAATTGGGCTTTGCATCTGATTAGTCAAACTATTTGCATGCATGTTCAGCGCGTTCCTCTGCCCAGCTGATGCATACCAGAACGTACAAAGCCTGGATAGGTATTTCACGTATCAGCAAACACATCATATGTTATAGAAATCTGTCAGTCAATGACGCCGTTGATGACATATCACGCAACCATTGGATAACTTAGAATGGTAGTTGATTTTAAGATACAGTTATGATATTGGGGATTTGTCATTAAGATTGAGATTGGACTAAAATGTGGGTAATTGGATGTTTAGATGTAACCATAGACTGTCTTGTTTTTGCATAGGGTCAATTAAACATGAAAAGAAAGGGAGAGGTATCAGCCTTCTGTTCCAAAAGGACACAATGGGAGGCCATGCCAATACTTTAAACTACACATTTTAGTTAGCAACTTAATTATACATTTTCATAGAGATATGACACATTATTTTACGTGTATTTCAGACATTTCAAGATCCAAAGAAGATGGTCCTGTACAGCTGTGTTTGAAAACATTTCCCAGAACTCAGCATAGTACTAGGAAAAGGGCTTTCAACAGTTCCTGGTATAAGGACAATTCATGGCTTGAATATTCTGTAAATCAAGATTCAACTTATTGTTTCGCCTGTAGGCATTTTTCTCTGCCCAATACACCTTAATCTGCCTTCACATCACAGTCAGGGTTTTGTAACTGGAAAAAGGCGGCGTTTAAAGATTCTGGTTTGAACCTCCATTCAAAGGCAGCTATGTATACTTGGAATCAGCATCAAAGGGCTATTGACAGCAACTCATCAATGTTAGATGTCATAAATGAGAGTGGAGGAAAACTGTACTGACATTAAAACAATCGCACATGTGCTTCTATTAACTGCCACTCAAAATATAGCGCAGGGAGGTCATCGAGAGTCAGATGACTCTCACAAGGGTAATATTTTGACAATCTTAGAAGAAATAGCAACGCATGACCCTCTCATAGAGAAAAGTATGAATGCATTTGGCAATGGTAAGTACACAAGCCACCAAATCCAAAAGGGCTTGAGGGCTTAGCTGAGATGGTACAAAGTGAAATAATGAGAGAATAAAAGAAAGTTACGTTTTTAGTGTAATTGTAATGAAACCAAAGATTTAAAGAAAAAATAACAAATGTCTTTAGTTGTGAGGTACTATTACAACGGGACCATCCATAAAAGCTTTTTACACTTTCAGTCAGCAAAAAGCTTAGATGCAGCAGGTCTCACAAAAATGATCATTGATTGCCTTGAAAAACATGGCCTGGACTATAGAAATAATCTTGTGGGACAAGGCTATGACAGTGCATCCGTCATGAGCGGAAAGCATTCTGGGGTGTCTGCACGGATGAAAAACAGTGTAAGATTAGCATTTTATGTGCACTGTAATGCACATTGTTTGAATTTGGTTCTTGTCGATGCTGTAAAATCAGTGCCTGAGGCAGTTAACTTTTTTGCTCTCCTGCAGAAGCTTTATAACTTTGTTTCTGGCTCGTATGTTCATCTCAAGTAGCTGGCAGTTCACAAAGAGCTGTATCCACAGCAGCAGCCCAGTGAACTACAGAGACTGTTCTGCCTGCGGCTATGGAACCCTGACCTGTTCACCGGACGTACTGCCTTACCTGCTGTTTTCGGCACTCTCTCTCTACCGGACCCGTTGTCTCTAACTGAATGATCGGCTATGAAAAGCAAGTAACATTTACTCCTGAGGTGCTGACCTGTTGCACCCTCTACAACCACTGTGATTATTATTATTTGACCCTGCTGGTCATCTATGAACATTTGAACATCTTGGCCATGTACTGTTATAATCTCCACCCGACACGGCCAGAAGAGGACTGGCCACCTCTCAGAGCCTGGTTCCTCTCTAGGTTTCTTCCTAGTTTTCTGCCTTTCTAGGGAGTTTTTCCTAGCCACCGTGCTTCTACATCCTCATTGCTTGCCGTTTGAGGTTTTAGGCTAAGTTTCTGTATAGCACTTTGTGACATCGGCTGACGTAAAAAGTGCTTTATAAATACATTTGATTGATTGATTGATTGGCTTACGGATCTAAGGTGGGCATGCAGATACATGGCATGCCGTAATCTGAGGGACAGGCTTCCAGCAGTTCTGAGAGTGCTACAGGATATCACACTTGAAAATAGTGGTGGTAGATCAGTGGACGCAAGGGGGCCTTCTTTCTCAGATAGATTTACATTTCAGAGGGCTTTTGGTTACCTTTTGTAAAGTGCTTGGTGATGCCAAATGTCTTTCTGACATGCTCCAATCAAGCTCTCTTGACCGAGCAAGGGCTGTAGATCTAGTAGGTGGCCTTACAGACACATTACAGGACTACAGAAGTGAGGGTTACTATGGAGAACTATGGAAAGAGATTGCAGAGATTGCAGAGCACTGCAAAATAAGTGTGCAAACAGTGTGTAAAAGACAGTCTAAAACAAACTTAAGATTTCACGACTCATTGATGATGAGCACTGTAGGACAGAAAAACTGTGACCAATATGATGGTGAGAGCTTCCAAAGAGCGATCTTTTATCAGGCGCTTGACAGTCCCACAGCTGAGCTGCAGAGGTGGTTTCAAAGAAGAATTGCGAGATAATGCAAGGGGTCCAGTCTCTTAACCCAAAGAGGACAACATTCTTGAATGAGGAGCCTCTGTTTGCCTTTGCTCAGACCTTTGAGTCAGATTTAGAGGACCTCAAACATGAGGTTCATCAAACCAAGCGACTTCTTGATAGGAGAGAAGTGGAAGGGACAGACCGTCTACTCTCCTTGACTTTGTTGTGTTTCTAGAACCTTATAAAGAGGTCTTCAATTAGCTACTTTGACTTTGTAAGATTTCTCTTGTTACACCAGTCAGCAGTGCTTCTTGCGAGAGAAGCTTCTCAGCTTTAAAACGGATTTAAACCCACCTTAGGACAACAATGGTTGATGACAGGTTAAGTCACCTCGGAATTCTCAGTGTTGAGTCAAGGAGGGCACGCTCCCTCAACATGGATGAGTTTGTGAAACATTTTGCCAGTTCTCACCAGAACCTCAGAATTATGCTGTTTTAAATCTACCTATCTAATTGGGCAGGCAAATTAATAGACAGACATTTTCACCACAGCTAGAAATTAAACAAAAGTTTTTTTCTTGTCATGATATGACTTACACTGCCTAATGTAACCCCCAAACAGTATCAATACCTTGAACATTGTCTCCATGTTTGACAGATTAGTTTATAGCCAAACACCGCAGAAACTTAATCGAAGAGGGTTGATTATGAAGGGCACGTCTCCAAGACTTTGGAACTGATAAACAACCACAGGACATTAAAAACGACTTAGGGCTGCAATCCCGTTAACGGGATGATATGACAACAGCCAGTGAAAGTGCAGGGCACCAAATTCAAAACAACAGAAATCTCATAATTACAATTCCTCAAACATACATGTATCTTATACCGTTTTAAAGGTAATCTTGTTGTTAATCCCACCACAGTGTCCAATTTCAAATAGGCTTTACAGCGAAAGCACCACAAACGATTGTTAGGTGACCACCAACTCACTGAAAAACCCAGCCATTTTTCCAGCCAAAGAGAGGAGTCACAAAAAGCATAAATAGAGATAAAATTAATCACTAATCTTTGATGATCTTCATCAGATGACACTCATAGGACTTCATGTTACACAATACATGTATATTTTGTTTGATAAAGTTCATATTTATATAAAAAAAATCAGAGTTTACGTTACGTCACGTTACGTTCACTAGTTCCAAAAACATCCAGTGATTTTGCATAGCCACATCAATTCAACAATTCAACAGAAATACTCATCATTAATGTAGATGAAAATACAAGTTATACACATGGAATTATAGATATACCTCTCCTTAATGCAACCGCTGTGTCAGATTTCAAAAAACTTTACGGAAAAAGCAAACCATGCAATAATCTGAGACGGCGCTCGGAAAATAAATAAAATTATCTGCCATGTTGGAGTCAACAGAAATCACATTATAAATATTCCCTTACCTTTGATGATCTTCATCAGAATGCACTCCCAGGAATCCTAGTTCCACACTAAATGCTTGATTTGTTCGATAATATCCATTATTTATGTCCAAGTAGCTACTTTTGTTAGCGCGTTTATTACACAAATCCAGATGCTCGTGCAGGTCCATCCAAACGTCGGACGATAACTTCAAAAAGTCATATTACAGGTCGAAGAAACTTGTCAAACTAAGTATAGAATCAATCTTTAGGGTGTTGTTATCATAAATCGTCAATAAAATTCCAACCGGAGAATTCCTTTGTGTGTAGAGAAGCCAAGGAACGCAGGTCGCTATCATGTGAATTGCGCATGACCAGCCATGGGCTCTCTGCCAGACACCTGGCTCATTCAGCTTCCATTCAGCCCCACAACACAGTAAAAGCCTCATTCAAGTTTCTAAAGACAGTTGACATCTAGTGGAAGCCCTAGGAAGTGGAACTTCATCCATATCCCACAGTGAATTCAATAGGGGCTGGGTTGAAAATTGACCAACCTCCAATTTCTCACTTCCTGTTTGGATTTCTTCTCAGGTTTTTGCCTGCCATATGAGTTCTGTTATACTCACAGACATCATTCAAACAGTTTTAGAAACTTCAGAGTGTTTTCTATCCAATACTAATAATAATATGCATATATTAGCAACTTGGACTGAGGAGCAGGCCGTTTACACTGGGCACCTCTGGGCACCTTTCATCCAAGCTACTCAATACTGCCCCTGCAGCCATAAGAAGTTTTTAACAACCTTTTAGTTCCAGATTCCTTACTCAACTGAAAAATCCATGTTGCCTACCTGTCTTTAAAATCTGCATATCTGCAGTCAATTTTCATGCTGTGAGGAAGAGAGAGAGAGAGAGGGAGAGAAAGTTGGGGACACAGAGAGATTTTAAAGGTCCAATGTATCAGTTTTTACATCAATATCAAATAACTTCTGGTTAACAATTAAGTACCTTACTGTGATTGTTTTAAATTAAAATGGCACATTTTTAAATAAACCTAGATTGTCACGCCCTGACCTTAGTTATTATCTTTGTTTTCTTTATTATTTTGGTTAGGTCAGGGTGTGACGAGGGTGGTTTGTTTACTTTTTGTATTGTCTAGGTTTTTTTGTATGTCTAGGGGTTTTCGTGTATCTAGGTGTTTATATGTCTATGGTTGCCTCGATTGATTCTCAATCAGAGGCAGCTGTTTATCGTTGTCTCTGATTGGGGACCATATTTAGGTAGCCATATTCCGTGGGTATTTTGTGGGTTGTTAGTCTATGTTAAGTTGCCTGTTCTGCACTTCTCATATTAGCGTCACTGTTCGGGTTGTTGTTTTGTACAGTTGGTTCAGTGGTCTCTTTTTCATTAAAGAAGATGTACGCTTACAACTCTGAGCCTTGGTCTCCTCTATATGACGACCATGACATAATGTTATTGGCAAAGAAGTTAGGAACTCTCTTTCTTATTAACACATTTATGCTGGCCAAAACTCCATCCCACCAAAACAGGCTGACATTTTGGGCAGGTCTTTTCAAACCACTCTTAAACTCAAAGGGTATTATCATTATTTTCACAGTATCATTCCAACCTCACACTGACCTGTTTTTACTATATTTTTCTACTATTTCTCATTTTTGACAGCACTGGGCCTTTAAGCTTCCCTTTCCGCAAAGATACAGACAGTTGACTAAGGAGTGAAAAGATGTATGAGAAGAACTGTTATCTGTAGATTGAAGGTCAGACTCCAAGTGCTAAACAGTTAGGGTCTTTTACCTCCATCTGGCACAATTAGCATCCTCGTCAGAGAGAGCGAGAGTAAGCGAGAGAGCGACGGGAGAGAGGGGGGGCAGAGAGAGAGACTCAGGAGTTCATTGAACGTTGCACCAGAGCATTGCAGGCGAAGGTGACAGACCTGCTTCATCCAGGAATCAATGGATAACACTATTTTCTTCTGCAAGATGCAAAACCGCATTAGACTTCTGAAAAAATTGCTGAATCTTTATTTATTTTCTCAGATTGATAACACACTAGAATGATGCTAATATCACTGCACTCTGTTGTGCATCATTCCTTCTTACTCTAACTCAGTAGGGTGCATTTAAAATGGCACACAGAGATGGGTACAAAGCTCTCCTTCGCCCTCCATTTGGCAAATCTGACCATAATTCTATACTCCTGATTCCTACTTACAAGCAAAAATTAAAGCAGGAAGCACCAGTGACACTGTCAATAAATAAAATGGTCAGATGAATCAGATACTAAGCTACAGGTGTCAGGATTTGGCCAGGGTTGTTCCGGTTGTTGGTCACTAGATGCCCCCATTGTGCTTTTTGTCCTTATGTTTTTCCCTTGTTCCCCATTATTATTTGCACCTGTGTCTCGTTTTCCCTGAGTGTATTTAAACCCTTAGTTTCCCTCTGTTCTGGGCTCTGTGTTTGTATGTTAGCACCCTGCCCTAATGTTCTGTGTGCTCTTGTCGATTCCGGGTGACGTTCTTGTGGTATTCTGTTTTTTGTTTTTGTTTATTTTTGGTGAGTTTCTTTTGAGGTCTTTTTTGTGTTTTACCTACCACCTTTTGGATTTGCCATTTTTTGTATTTTAGGATTTTTTCTTTATTAAATACACCGTCTTAAGTACTGCTGTGTCTGCCTCATCTTCTGGGTTCTGCTGACTATTCGTGGCTCAGTTGGTTAAGTGACTGTTTCTCACTCCGGAGACCCAGGTTCGCAACCGGGTCCTGACAACAGGACTGTTTTGCTAGCACAGATTGGAATATGTTCCGGGATTCTTCCGATGGCATTGAGGAGTACACCATATCAGTCATTGGCTTCATCAATAAGTGCATTGATGACACCGTCCCCACAGTGACTGTACGTACATACCCCAACCAGAAGCCATGGATTAAAGGCAACATCTGCACTGAGCTAAAGGCAAGAGCTACCGCTTTCAAGGAGCAGGACTCTAACCCGGAAGCTTATAAGAAATCCTGCTGTGCCCTCCGATGAACCATCAAACAGGCAAAGTGTCAATACAGGACTAAGATCGAATTGTACTACACTGGCTTTGACGCTTGTCGGATGTGGCAGTACTTGCAAACCATTGCAGACTACAAAGGGAAGCACAGACGAGAGCTGCCCAGTGACACGAGCCGACCAGATGAGCTAAACTACTTCTATGCTCGCTTCGAGGCAAATAACACTGAAACATGCATGAAAGCACCAGTCGTTCCGGACAACTGTGTGATCATGCTCACCGCAGCCGTTGTAAGTAAGACCTTTAAACAGGTCAACATTCACAAGTCCGCAGGGCCAGACAGAGTACTAGGACGTGTGCTGCGAGCATGCACTGACCAACTGGCAAGTGTTTCACTGACATTTTCAACCTCTCCCTGTCCAAGTCTGTAATACCAACATGTTTTAAGCAGACCACCATAGTCCCTGTGCCCAAGAAAACTAAGTTAACCTGCCTAAATTACTACCAAACCATAGCACTCATGTCTTTAGCTATGAAGTGCTTTGAAAGGCTGGTCATGGCTCACATCAACACCATCATCCCAGAAACCCTAGACCCACTCCAATTTGCATACCGCCCAAACAGATCCACAGATGATGCAATCGCTATTGCACACAACACTGACCTTTCCCACCTGAACAAAGGGAACACCTATGTGAGAATGCTATTCATTGACGACAGCTCGTGTTCAACACCATAGTGCCCTCAAAGCTCATCAATTAGCTGAGGAGCCTGGGACTAAACACCTCCCTCTGCAACTGGATCCTGGACTTCCTAACGGGCCGCCCCCAGATGGTAAGGGTACGTAACAACAAATCCGCCACGCTCATCCTCAACACCGGGGCCCCTCAGGGGTGCATGCTCAGTCCCCTCCTGTACTCCCTGTTCACTCATAACTGCATGGCCAGGTACGACTCCAACACCATCATCAAGTTTGTAGACGATACAACAGTGGTAGGCCTGATCACTGACAACGCGAGACAGCCTATAGGGAGGAGAGGTCAGAGACCTGGCCATGTGGCGCCAGGACAACAACCTCTCCATCAACGTGATCAAGACAAAGGAGATGATTGGACTACAGGAAAAGGAGGACCGAGCATGCCCCCATTCTCATTGACGGGGCTGTAGTGGAGCAGGTTTCAGAATGTCAAGTTCCTTGGTGTCCACATCATAAACAAACTAACATGGTCCAAACACACCAAGACAGTTGTGAAGAGGGCACAACAAAACATATTCCCCCTCAGGAGACTGAAAAGATTTTGCATGGGTCCTCAGATCCTCAAAGGTTTCTATAGCTGCATCATTGAGAGCACTGGTTGCATCACTGCCTGGTATGGCAACTCCTTCGACCGCAAGGTTGACAGAGGGTAGTCCGTACGGCCCAGTACATTACTATCTTTTATTCTGATAACAAGTTCAAACAGGTGCCATTAATACAGGTAACGAGTGGAGGACAGAGGAGCCTCTTAAAGAAGAAGTTACAGGTCTGTGAGAGCCAGAAATCTTGCTTGTTTGTAGGTGACCAAATACTTATTTTCCACCATAATTTGCAAATAAATTCATTAAAAATCCTACAATGTGATTTTCTGGATTTGTTTTCTCATTTTGTCTGTCATAGTTGAAGTGTACCTATGATGAAAATTACAGGCCTCTCTCATCTTTTTAAGTGGGAGAACTTGCACAATTGGTGGCTGACTAAATACTTTTTTGCCCCACTGTATTACCTCAATTACCTAACCGGTGCCCCCGCACATTGACTCTGTACCGGTACCCCCTGTATATTGTCTCACTATTGTTATTTTACTGCTGCTCTTTAACTACTTTTATTTCTTATTCTTATTTATATTTTTTAAACTGCATTGTTGGTTACGGGCTTATAAGTAAGCATTTCACTGTTCACTGTTGTATTCAGCGCATGTGATGCGCGTGCAGCGCCTGATTTTATTTTATTCCCTATATAGACCACTACTTCTGATCAGGGCCCACAAGGCTCTGGTCAAAAGTAGTACACTAATGAATGAGGTGCAATTTGGGATGCAGATCTAGTCTCTGGTGAAAGATTGTTATCATTGGTTCTCGGTTGCAAGGTTATCAGACAGATAATATAGTCAACTGTCATGTAAAACATATATGACATGGGTGGGATTTCCCCTTGGGCATTTTGGTTGGCTAATCAAAGTAGCAAATTCATACTAGCCTAAGACGTGTTGGCTTGCTTGATAATATAAATCATTTATTGAAGTAAGTAGAATGCACAGACTTAGTGACATAATTAATAGCATGTAAGTTAACAATGTAATGCTGACATAATAACATCTCACACCATGCCCTCTAAAGAAGGTTCTCATTAGGCCTAATTCA
This sequence comes from Oncorhynchus masou masou, assembly GCF_036934945.1. NCBI lineage: Eukaryota > Metazoa > Chordata > Actinopteri > Salmoniformes > Salmonidae > Oncorhynchus > Oncorhynchus masou. Next base: position 29,114,241 of record NC_088224.1, on the reverse strand, counting down.
TCCTTTATTAATTATATGATTATTAGCCCATTCATTACCCCCCTTATCAAAAAACCTGAAGACCTGCGTAAACAGGTCGTTTAGTACGCCATAATCAGACCTGTTGGTTATTATGGTCAAGCACCATCCGATAAGGATCCCGGATAGTTCCCGAAACACAAACCACATTCTCTCATTTCCGCTATTGGAAAAAATTGCGCCAGTACCATTTTAGGTGGATGATAATGTTTATTATTGGCCATAACTTTGTATAATCAAAATAATACATACTATTTTCAATATGTTTTATCTAATGCACAAAATAATTAGAATATCACCTTTGTTAACGTTTAGAAAACCTGTACGCATTGTGCGCCCCTGCTTTCAGAAATATTGGTACGGTCTTTTCAATTGCGCTGCAAGCGTACATTGAGCCATAAGAAGAACGTGAAACCCGCTCCAAAGAAGATGCCGCGGACCGATGTCGGTGTTAATTGATCTGGTTATTCTGTTGTAAGAAAAGGAAACACCACACTGCGGCATAATTTCATTTTTGCCCCGCGGAGAGGAGGATGGTGTGTGGGTTGTCATAACTTTGGACTCGCTGCTTTTCCTTGACACGCGCACTGATCCAGTTGGTGAGGGTGAGTGCTTCTAGTAGCCTACTGGAGATGGAGAAAGATAGGCTACATTGTTGTTATATTGTTGCACATCATAACCACCTGTATGGGATGTGGGAGGAATAGTTGTAGGCTACAATGTCACACTGTCATACGTTTAAAAAAATGGAAATCCAATATAGGCTATGGAATAATGCGTCAACATGCTTTTTACCTATTAATTGTAGCTCTGAATTAGCCTAGGTCAGATATCGGCAAAATGTATTAGTTTCTAAACAGCAATTGTCAAATATATGCGCAATAATAAGCCCATTGGACACCTATAGGCCAAGCCAGCTGTGGTTTCTACCGTGAGCTTTCTATGGCAATACAATCATTTAGAATGGAATGACTGAGAATGTGCAGGTAAATTAGGTCTATCGTTTAAATAATCATTAAATATATATATATATATTTATTGTTTGAGACAGTGGCCTACAAGTCTATCACTTTTAGATGAGCACATGGAGAGCCTTCTTTAGGGCTGATGAAGCAAAGCTTTCAGCGCTTTTCCAATGTATACAACCTGGTCTCAGAGCATTTTGTCATTTTACATATGTAAGTCCGAATTATTCTGGATTTTTCAAATCAAATTTTATTTGTCATATGCGCAGAATACAACAGTAAAATGCTTACTTACAAGCCCTTAACGAACAATGCTTTAAAAAGTTAAGAAAAAAAATAGATAAGTAAAAAATAGAAAAATATAATGAACTAATAATTAAACAACAGCAGTAAAATAACAGTAGTGAGGCTATATTCAAGGGGTACCGGTACAATCATCTCCTTTGTCTTGATCACGTTGAGGGAGAGGTTGTTGTTCTGGCACCACACGGACAGGTCTCTGACCTCCTGCTTGTAGGCTGTCTCATCGTTGTTGGTGATCAGGCCTAGCACTGTTGTGTCATCGGCAAACTTGATGATGGTGTTGGAGTCATGCAGTCATGGGCATGCAGTCATGAGTGAACAGGGAGTACAGGAAGGGACTGAGCACGCACCCCTGAGGGGCCCCGTGTTGAGGATGAGCGTGGCAGATGTGTTGTTACCTACCCTTACCCCCTGGGGGCGGCCCCTCAGGAAGTCCAGGATCCAGTTGCAGAACGAGGTGTTTAGTCCCAGTGTCCTTAGCTTAGTGATGAGCTTTGAGGGCACTATGGTGTTGAACACGAGCTGTAGTCAATAAATAGCATTCTCACATAGGTGTTCCTTTTGTCCAGGTGGGAAAGGGTAGTGTTGTGTGCAGTAGAGATTGCATCATCTGTGGATCTGTTTGGGTGGTATGCAAATTGGAGTGGGTCTAGGGTTTCTGGGATAATGGTGTTGATGTGAGCCATGACCAGCCTTTCAAATCACTTCATGGCTAAAGACGTGACTGCTACGGGTCAGTAGTCATTTAGGCAGGTTACCTTAGTGTTCTTGGGCACAGGGACTATGGTGGCCTGCTTGAAATATGTTGGTATTACAGACGGACAGGTTGGTAATGTCAGTGAAGACACTTGCCAGTTGGTCAGCGCATGCTTGAAGTACACGTCCTGATAATCCATCTGGCCCTGCGGCCTTGTGAATGTTGACCTGTCTAAAGGTCTTACTCACATTGGCTAGGGAGAGCATAATCACACCGTTGTCCAGAACATGCATACTTCAGTGTTATTTGCCTCGAGGTGAGCATAGAAGTAATTTAACTTGTCTGGTAGGCTCGTGTCACTGGGCAGCTTGCGGCTGTGATTCCCTTTGTAGTCTGTAATAGTTTGCAAGCCCTGCCACATCCGACGAGCGTCGGAGCTGGTGTAGCACACTTCAATCTTAGTCCTGTAATGAAGCTTTGCCTGTTTAATGGTACGTCGGAGGACATAGCGGGATTTCTTACAAGCTTCCGGGATAGAATCCCACTCCTGGAAAGCGGCAGCTCTAGCCTTTAGCTCATTGCGGATGTTGACTGTAATCCATGGCTCCTGGTTGGGGTATGTACTAGAGGTCGACCGATTAGGATTTTTCAACGCCGATACCGATTATTGGAGGACCAAAAATAGCCGATGCCCATTACAACAATACTGAAGGAACACTTACTTTAACTTAATATAATACATCAATGCAATCAATTTAGCCTCAAATAAATAATGAAACATGTTCAATTTGGTTTAAATAATGCAAAAACAAAGTGTTGGAGAAGAAAGTAAAAGTGCAATATGTGCCATGTAAGAAAGCTAACGTTTAACTTCCTTTCTCAGAACATGAGAACATATGAAAGCTGGTGGTTCCTTTTAACATGAGTCTTCAATATTCTCAGGTAAGAAGTTTTAGGTTGTAGTTATTATAGGAATTATAGGACTATTTCTCTCTATACGATTTTTATTTCATATACCTTGACTATTGGATGTTCTTATAGGCACTTTAGTATTGCCAGTGTAACAGTATAGCTTCCGTCCCTATCCTCGCCCCTACCTGGGCTCGAACCAGGAACACATCGACAACAGCCACCCTTGAAGCAGCTTTACCCATGCAGAGCAAGTGGAACAACTACTCCAAGTCTCAGAACGAGTGACGTTTGAAACGCTATTAGTGCGGACCCCGCTAACTAGCTAGCCATTTCACATCGGTTACACAAGCCTAATCTCGGGAGTTGATAGGCTTAAAGTCATAAACAGCGCAATGCTTGAAGCACAGCGAAGAGCTGCTGGCAAAACGCACAAATGTGCTGTTTGAATGAATGCTTATGAGCCTGCTGCTGCCTACCACCGCTCAGTCAGACTGCTCTATCAAATTATAGACTTAATTATAACATAATAACACACAGAAATACAAGCCTTAGGTCAGTAATATGGTCGAATCCAAAACTATCATCTCGAAAACAAGACGTTTATTCTTTCAGTGAAATACGGAACCATTCTGTATTTTATCTAATGGGTGGCATCCATAAGTCTAAATATTCCTGTTACATTGCACAACCGTCAATGTTATGTCAAAATTTCGTAAAATTCTGGCAAATTAGTTCGCAACGAGCCAGGCGGCCCAAACTGTTGCATATACCCTGACTCTGCATGCAATGAACGCAAGAGAAGTGACAAAATTTCACCTGGTTAATATTGCCTACTAACCTGTATTTCTGTTAGCTAAATATGCAGGTTTAAAAATATATACTTCTGTGTATTGAGTTTAAGAAAGGCATTGATGTTTATGGATAGGTACAGTCGTGCAACGATTGTGCTTTTTTCGCAAATGCGCTTTTGTTAAATCATCCCCCGTTTGGCGAAGTTGGCTGTCTTTGTTAGGAAGAAATAGTCTTCACACAGTTAGCAACAAGCCAGGTGGCCCAAACTGCTGCATATACCTTGACTCTGTTGCAAGATAAGTGACACCATTTCCCTAGTTAAAAGAAATTCATGTTAGCAGGCAATATTAACTAAATATGCAGGTTTAAAAGTATATACTTGTGTATTGATTTTAAGAAAGGCATTGATGTTTATGGTTAGGTACACGTTGGAACAACGACAGTCCTTTTTTACGAATGCGCACTGCATCGATTATATGCAACGCAGGACACGCTAGATAAACTAGTAATATCATCAACCATGTGTAGTTAACTAGTGATTATGATTGATTGATTGATTGATTGTTTTTTATAAGATAAGTTTAATGCTAGCTAGCAACTCACATTGGCTTCTTACTGCATTCGCGTAACAGGCAGGCTCCTCGTGGAGTGCAATGTGAAGCAGGTGGTTAAAGTTTTGGACTAGTTAACTGTAAGGTTGCAAGATTGAATCCCCGAGCTGCCAAGGTAAAAATCTGTCATTCTGCCCCTGAACAAGGCAGTTAACCCACCGTTCCTAGGCCGTCATTGAAAATAAGAATGTGTTCTTAACTGACTTGCCTAGTTAAATAAAGGTGTAAAAAATATATATATATAAATCGGCCAAATCGGTGTCCAAAAATACCGATTTCCGGTTGAAATCGGCCCTAATTAATCGTCCATTCCGATTAATCGGTCGACCTCTAGTATGTACGTACGATCACTGTGGGGACGACGTCATCAAGGCACTTATTGATGAAGCCAGTGACTGATGTGGTGTACTCCTCAATGCCATCGGAAGAATCCCAGAACATATTCCAGTCTGTGCGAGCAAAACAGTCCTGAGTCACTGGTGCTTCCTGCTTTAGTTTTTGCTTCTAAGCAGGAATAAGGAGGAAAGCTTAAAACCCACCAGCTGTGTGTTATTCATGTCGTTATTCAGCCACGACTCGGTAAAAGATACAGTGGCTTGCGAAAGTATTCACCCCCCTTGGCATTTTTCCTATTTTGTTGCCTTACAACCTGGAATGAAAATAGATTTTGGGGGAGTTTGTATCATTTGATTTACACCACATGCCTACCACTTTGAACATGCACATTTTTTTTAAATTGTGAAACAAACAAGAAATAAGACTAAAAAACAGAACTACAGCTTCAAGTCTCTTGGAGTATGTCTATAAGCTTGGCACATCTAGACACTGGGATTTCTTTCCCCATTATTCAAGGCAAAACTGCTCCAGCTCCTTCAAGTTGGTTGGGTTCCGCTGGTGTACAGCAATCTTTAAGTCATACAGATTCTCAATTGGATTGAGGTCTGGGCTTTGACTAGGCCATTCCAAGACATTTAAATGTTTCCCCTTAAACCACTCGAGTGTTGCTTTAGCAGTATGCTTAGGATGTTGTTCTCTGGGTGATGAGAGGTGTTGGGTTTGCGCCAGACATAGTGTTTTCCTTGATGGCCAAATATCAACATTTTAGTCCCATCTGACCAGAATACCTTCTTCCATATGTTTGGGGAGTCTCCCACATGCCGATTGGCGAACACCAAATGTGTTTGCTTCTTTTTTTCTTTAAGCAATGGCCTTTTTTCTGGACACACTTCCATAAAGCCCAGCTCTGTGGAGTGTACGGCTTAAAGTGGTAATATGGACAGATACTCATATCTCCGCTGTGGAGCTTTGCAGCTCCTTCAGGTTTATGTTATCTTTGTTGTCTTGTTGCCTCTCTGATTAATGCCCTCCTTGCCTGGTCCGTGAGTTTTGGTGGGCAGCCCTCTCTTGGCAGGTTTGTTGTGGTGCCATATTCTTTCCATTTTTTAATAATGGATTTAATGGTGCTCCGTGGGATGTTCAAAGTTTCAGATATGTTTTTTTAACCCAACCCTGACCTGTACTTCTCCACAATTTTGTCCCTGACCTGTTTGGAGAGCTCCTTGGTCTTAGTGGTGTCACTTAGGGGTGTTGCAGACTCTGGGGCCTTTCAGAAAAGGTGTATACATACTGAGATCATGTGACAGATCATGTGACACTTAGATTGCACACAGGTGGACTTTATTTAAAACCTCCTATGTCTGCTGTCCTTGTACAGGTATCAAAATCAGCGGAAATTCCAGAGTGCCAACTAATAGTACTCGATACAACTCAAACTTTCATTAAAACACACATGCAGGGTACTCAATTAAAGCTACACTCGTTGTGAATCTAGCCAACATGTCAGATTTTTAAAATGCTTTTCGGCGAAAGCATGAGAAGCTATTATCTGATAGCATGCAACCCCCAGAAATACACGAAGGGGACTGTGTCCATTTATGAACACGGTCAGATCCAAGAAAAAACTCTGTTTCAAAACGCAACGTCATTTTTTAAAATTAAAAAAGTTGCCTATAAACTTTGACAAAACACTTCAAACTACTTTTGTAATCCAACTTTAGGTATTAGTAAACGTTAATAAATGATCAAATTGATCACGGGGCGATCTGTATTCAATAGCAGCAGGTCTTGAAATCATCGTCCATATTCTACCTTTCATAACTTCCTCTGGTATACCCGACGACAGGAAGTGCCTATTACTCATTTGACCAAGGATGAACTTCAATACAATTCCCAACACTGGCGACATCGTGCGGAAGCTGTAGGAACTGTAAACCGGTCGCTATCTATTTTCCCTTGCCATAGACAATACAGAGACTGGCGGATTGATATTTTTTTTGTGTTTTTTGTGAACAGTTTTCCTTGGGATTTTGCCTTCTACACACGTTCTGTTATAGTCACAGACATCATTTAACCAGTTTTATAAACTTCAGAGTGTTTTCTATCCACACATACTAATCATATGCATATACTATATTCCTGGCATGACTAGCAGGACGTTGAAATTTTGCGCGATTTTTAACAAAAAGCTGAAAAAATTCACACGCTCCTTAAGAGGTTTTTAACTAATTATGTGACTTCTGAAGGTTGCACCAGATCTTATTTAGGGGCTTCATAGCAACACATATGCATGCACCACTTTTCTGTTTTTATTTTAGAGAATTCTTGAAACAAGTTTTTTTTCTCATGTTACTTTGCCAATTTGGACTATTTTGTGTATGTCCATGACATGAAATCCAATTTAAATTACAGGTTGTAATGCAATAAAATAGGAAAAACGCCAAGGGGGATGAATACTTTTGCAAGGCACAGTAAGATATTACAGTTTTTTTTCTTTCCCGTTGGTAGGATATATGTGATCATAGTTTGACTATTTTGTTATTGATTGATTGTACTTCGGCTAATAGGTAGATTACCCTCTCAGCAACAGATCCTTACAAGGCACCTGGACTTTCTTCCTTGATACCTCCTTCTCTTTCTCCTGCGAATGGCGGGGATGAGGACCTTGTCGGTCGTCTGAAGTAAATCCTTGCCGTTGGTCTCGTTGAAGAAAAAGTATTCCTCCAGTACGTGGTGAGTAAGCTCTGTCCTGATATCTAGAAGCTCTTTTCGGTCATAAGACACGGTGGCAGAAGCATTATGTACAAAATAAGTTACAAATAATGCGAAAAACATACACAATAGCACAATTGGTTCCAGGTTCGTAAAGCGGCAGCCACCTCCTTCGGTGCCATTTTGTATCGTATGTATTCATTTGTGGATGTCCATCATCCATTGTGTATGATATGTTATGATTACATTTTCTATAATATGTTACCAAATGGCAAAATGTACACTGAATTTGAAAAAAGTACAAAATGCTACGAATTGAAATTTATTGTGGCTAACTTTGGCTAGGTGGCTAATGCTAACGTCAGCTAGCTTGCTAACATTAGCTAGGGTAGAAGTTAAAGGGTTAGGGGAAGGGTTAGCTAAAAAGATTAAGGTTAGGGGAAGGGTTAGCCAACAAGCTAAGTAGTTGAAAAGTTACTAAAATGCTAATGTTGTCTGTGATGAGATTCGAACACGGAACCTTTGGGTTGCTAGACGTTCGCGTTATATGCCCATCCACCCACCCCCCTTTAGTTTTTGCCTTAAGTAACCTTCTGTGTTATGTAACCATACCAAACGTAACATGTCATACTATACTGAACAAAAATATAAACACAAAATGTAAAGTGTTAGTTCCATGTTTATAAGCTAAAATAAAAGATCTGATAAATTTCCATTGGCATACAAACCTTATTTCTCTCAAAGTTTGTGCACAAATTTGTTTACATCCCTTTTAGTGAGCATTTCTCATTTGCCAAGATTATCCATCCACCTGACAGGTGTAACCACACCAATCCAGGACATACACATCTGGCTTCATCACCATCTGGCTTCATCATCATTTGAGACCAGCCACCCGGAGAGCTAATGAAACTGAGTAGTATTTCTGTCTTTATTAAAGCCCTTTTGTGGGGAAAAACAAATTCTGATTGGCTGGGCCTGGCTCCCCAGTCAGTGGGCCTGTCTCCTAATTTTTTGGGCCTATACCCTTCCAGGCCTAACCATGGCTGTGCACCTGCCCAGCATGTGAAATCCATAGATTAGGGCCTAATGAATTGATTTCAAATGACTGATTTCCATTATATGAACTGTAACTCAGTAAAATCATTGAAATTGTTGCATGTTACATTTATATTTTTGTTCAGTATAATTTTAATGTACCAGATCTTTGTTTACTATGGTATGTCTAGTTTATGAGACCAGTCTGCTTGTCCCAACAACCTCAGGACTGGCCTCAGGGTTCTACCATACTGTGCCTAACTGACTATGCTAATGCTCTATAATAGCGGCAATTGTTGATATCCTCCAACAGAATTGTACATATTTAGACCCAGTTGGTAGTTTACTTAAATACTTGCTCCCTCAGGCACTCCAAACGGGTTTGCGTCCGCTTCTCCATGGTTCTCAGTCGGGATTTCAGAGCGAGAAGGCAGAATGTAAAACATTTTGTGACATCTATCTCCATGGGGGCTATGAGCAGTGATTTTTTTTTTTTGCAGTGGGGCCCCATAATTATTAGAGTTTAGCCTGCCTCAGATCTCTCTTGTTTGTTTATCGCATCAACCTGGGAGACACAAATGTCAAGATAGGAAAAGTTAGCCTGGGGCACCATGATGTCTTATTTGAGCAGCTCAGCAAGTTCAGTTCCCCATACAGCTCTGACAGAAGGCCTAGACAATGTCTGTAACACAGAAATGCAAAGGAATACAAATAGGGGTTTTATAAAGTTCAGTCCCCCCACAGCTGGGGATAGACAACTCCAGACAGGGACAAATTGATGTCTTGATGTCTGACAAAGAGAACTGGATCAAAATTGTAATCTGTATACAAGCCTGCTCTATCTGAAGCCAATGGCTTGGAATGAAGCAGACAACATAGACATAGTCTGACACCAGTTGGCTAAATAGTAACACGGAATTGGAACAATTTGGAGGGGTAGCCTAGTGGTTAGAGTATTGGACTTGTAACCGGAAGGTTGCAAGTTCAAACCCCTGAGCTGACAAGGTACAAATCTGTCGTTCTGCCCCTGAACATGCAGTTAACCCACTGTTCCTAGGCCATCATTGAAAATAAGAATTTGTTCTTAACTGACTTGCCTGGTTAAATAAAGGTAAAAAAAAATATTTAAAAAAACAGAAACACAAAAGCAAAGGGGGTCTACATACCCAAGGCTGGGGACAGACAAACAGCAGACAGCAGGGGAAAATGAACATGTGACAAAATATAAAAAATCCCACTTATGAATGGTGGACACAAGCACGCTCTGTGTAAAGCTGTTGGCTTGGAATGAGACCAGACAGCAATTGATTGAAATGTTCCTCGGCTGTGTGTGTGTGTTTCTCTAAGTCTGTTTACATATGTGGGGGGATATGGAGTGCTTTCATCATCTGTTCTTTAATCTATCCATCACAAACTAAATCTTGGAACTAGAGGGACAATGATCCAGGAGACCAACGTCGCATAGTCTGCTGTCAGTCTAATGGGTGGGTTTGTCAGACAATGAAAGAGAGCCCCATCTCCCTCTCATAGTGACAGGACTTCTCTCCTGTAGTACAGGAAGTGAAGTGACTAACATTGGAAAAAAAAAATTGTAGGTGTAACCCTTTCAACAACCACTGTCTCACCTGGTAAACAGTTTGATTATGGCCAGTTGGTCAACTCGACTATTATACATAGAATGAAATGTGTTGCCTACTGTCCACACACTTTCTGAAATGACTCTGGCTGGTTCTTTATCAGTGAAGTGGCTGATTGACTGTCTTACTTCATCAGTGACCTCTGACCAGTTACAGTACCACTCACTCACTTCTCTCAGGACAATCCAGGCTCAGGTGACATTTCAGTTGCAAGATAAAGCTTGAGATATTTCTTTTCTCTTCTGTGGATCTCAGAGAACGGAACGGAAGCTATTATTGTCAAGCACTTCAACTCCTCCTTCCTCTCTTCTTCTCTTTCTCTCTCCTGTTTCTTCCTCCTCCTCTGTATCACCAGCCTTCTGCCTATCTGGCCCTCTTCAGACATCTGGAGGTCTTCTTCCATTTAAAGGCCCAATGCTGCCGTTTTTCTGGGTAACATTTAAGTACCTTACTCTAATAGATTTCCATTAAAAATTAGCAAAAATAGCATTTTGGCAAAAAACTATTTCTCAAGCAATAATAGTTTTGCTAGGACTGTCTGTGAGTGGTCTGAGTGGGGAGGGGACAACTGAAATTGGTCTATTAACCAATTTACCATATATTGATGTCGCCATGGAAAGCCAAAACTCACGCCCATGCAAAACTTCTGATTAGTCGGTCCTCTGTAGATTTTATTTTCAACCAGCAACTATCAGGAAATAACACTGATCAAATGTTTTGACACTTTTACAGTGTTAGTTTCATCAGCTGTTGTAGAATATGATACAAAATGGTGACTGCACTGGGCCTTTAACTTAGTGTCCCTTATAAAACAGACTGGCAATGGGTTACCACCTCCCCCTCTCACTCTGCCTAGACCCTGGGTGGGTGGTCCTGTAGAGAGAGATGGAAAAATGTGTATCAACCAGTTTTTGCTTCGTCATTATGGGGTATTGTGTGTAGATTGAGGGGTAAAAGAAAAACATTTAATACATTTTTGAATGAAGCTGTAACATAACAAAATGTGGATAAGTCGAGGGGTGTGAATACTGACTGCACTGTAGATAGAATGGTAGTGGTAGCGAAGGTTCTCGATCTTCTAACTGATTTCATTGCGGTGGTGGTCGACTGGTTTTATAAAAAACAAGCTGATGTTTCCATCACTAAGTGAGCTCCTGTGTAATGTGATGGAGGCCACACACACACACATACACACACCACTCAGTGAGCTCCTGTGTAATGTGATGGAGGCTGATGTAGGTAGGCAGATGCCCACGCTTTGTGATTCCCTATTTTCTACCTCAGCTGTTTGCTTACCTCGCCTCAGCAGCGCCAGCCGGGAAGATACTTTGTGTGTTACTCAAGTGTGTGTGTGTGTGTGTGTGTGTGTGTGTGTGTGTGTGTTTGTGGAGAAAGGGAGGTGTAGCTCTTGGTACCATTCCATCAACATGATCCCTAATGCCTCATACTCCTCCTGTTGTCTAATATGAGGTGGTTATGAAGACCAATAGTTGCTGTATGGAAGATGATACTTTAGGTAGGCCTATGTGAAGGGAAGGAGGGGACAGACAGGTTTGGGAGTGTCCTTGTAACAAGATGAAATGTTGTTTGTCAGATGTCACTATGTAGTTCAACATCGTACAGTGAATTCAGTTCACAATGACGTGAGGCCTCGGCCTTGTCAGCTAGGTTGCTAGACCACTGTCGTGTGTGTGTGTGTGAGCAGATAAATAAATGCTAGTATTTTATTACTCCTCTGTATTGTATTGACCAGGCCAGTGACCTAAGAATGGCAACCCAGTCAGTGATTGGCAGAAGCTGAAGGTTGTTGACCTTTACAGTGACCTATGGCAGGGTGAGTTTCAGAATGGATGTTCATTTCCCCGCTGGTAAATGTGTCAGTCAAGGTTCTCCCAGGAGACCTGTGATTTCACTGAGAGTATAACAACCTAACACACACACACACACACAAGCACATCAGACCAATATTTATCCTCTATTTGATGGGTACACTGTAGAGGACACAGTGATTATAGAGAACATGAGTCCTCTGCCTCTCCACAGCACGGAGGAGAAGAGGAGTTGGCTGCTTTCCTCTCTGTGGTAGGCTACCCTGACCTTCACTCCCCAGCGTGTGTGTGCGTGTGTGTGTGAGCCCTCTGATGGGCACAGACAGCAGCTGCACACACAGCTGTAACTCGCTAGGCCGCCACTTACAGCAGGCTGCACAAACACAAGCACACACACTCATTACTCCCTACGTGGAATTCCAAATGAAGGGCTTCCAGACTCACCTGTCACTCTGCGATTGCTCAATGTCAATCCCCCTGCTGCAGCCGTCTCCTGTATGTGTCTACAGTGTAGTTACACCATCAGGATGAGAGGAGAGTCTTTCCCTCAGAAGACAACGTTTTTTATTTTTATTCACTAAGTACTATGATCCACAGACCCATGCATGTCAAAGGGCACCCTATTCCCAATGTAGACCTTTACTTTTGACCAGGGCCCATAGGGCTCTGATAAAAGTAGCGCACTATATAGGGAGTAGGGTGCCATTTGGAACTAACCCATGTACTCCACGTCCCAGGATCATTATAAGTTTGTAGACTCGACGGCTGATCTTATTAGATCAGTGGTGACCTGTACTGTAACTCTCCTGAACAGTTTGTCAGACAGACATATTGTTTATGTTTGCTAGGCAGCAATAATCTATTCTAAAGAGATCGTTTCATAGAGTGGTTAATGGAGGGTCTGTAAAGAGGGTCTCTGGCACAATGATGGGTTCAGTTGGATTTCAATTGCTCCTATGAATTAGGCTTTTATTCATAAGGGCTCGCGTTGAGTGAACTGAAGATCCCTCTTGAATCTCCTGACAAAAACAGGACAACAATATAATTATCTGTGATGTTTGTAATAGTTCTGTAAGAGGGTGAGTGCGGCGATTTTGTTGTGTGTGTGTCTACAGTGTAGTTATACCATCAGGATGAGGGAAGAGGTGTGTGTGTGTGTGTCTACAGTGTAGTTATACCACCAGGATGAGGGAAGAGGTGTGTGTGTGTGTGTGTGTCTACAGTGTAGTTATACCATCAGGATGGTGGAAGAGGTGTGTGTGTGTGTGTGTGTGTGTGTGTGTGTGTGTGTGTGTGTGTGTGTGTGTGTGTGTGTGTGTCTACAGTTTAGTTATACTATCAGGATGAGGGAATAGGTGTGTGTGTGTGTGTGTGTGTGTGTGTGTGTCTACAGTGTAGTTATACCATCAGGATGAGGGAATAGGTGGGTGTGTGTGTCTACAGTGTAGTTATACCATCAGGATGAGGGAAGAGGTGTGTGTATGTCAGCAGTGTAGTTATACCATCAGGATGAGGGAAGAGGTGTGTGTGTGTGTCTACAGTGTAGTTATACCATCAGCATGAGGGAAGAGGTGTGTGTGTGTGTGTGTGTGTGTGTGTGTGTGTGTGTGTGTGTCTACAGTGTAGTTATACCATCAGGGTGAGGGAAGAGTGTGTGTGTCGACAGTGTAGTTATACCCTCAGGATGAGGGAAGAGGTGTGTGTGTGTGTGTGTGTCTACAGTGTAGTTATACCCTCGGGATGAGGGAAGAGGTGTGTGTCTACAGTGTAGTTATACCATCAGGATGAGGGAAGAGGTGTGTGTGTGTGTGTTCTGCTCTTTTGTCTCTTTGCCACTGTCCCTCTGCCAGTGCTGTTGCCAGACACTGCCTGTGGGCCATGTGTCTCTGTGTGTGTGCGTGGCCCTGTACAGTAGGAGAGAGAGAGAGAGAGAGAGAAGCAGGCAAGGCAGGGAGAAGAGATGTGACCAACAGCACAGCGCTGTTTACATGTCTGTTTAGATGGGGGAATGTGGAGGAGGGGACAGCCTTGTCTTGTACCCACTCTTACAAGAGGCTGTGGGCTAAAATATTGATGTGTGATGGTTGGTTGTTGATGATGGCACAGGCTGCCCCTCTAATGTTGTCACACATGTTGGGGACTCCGACCCCCCCCCCAATTCTCCTCTTCTCTCTCTGTCATCTCCTTTCCAAGTCGCAGATTCAGCTCACTGTCGCCATCGTCATTGTTTACTCTATCAGTCACACACGCTATGAGCAAATGCACCATAGCGTTTTAAATAAACGGGAGGCCTGATACTGCAGCTCGCAATTGCATTGAGTGTAATGTGAGTTTGCTGACAGAATGGGTGTTTTTGGGAGAGGAAAGTGTTGCACTAGTTCTGTAAACACTAGCTTGTCCCCTTGTCTCTGTTATCTCCACTCCTCGTTAGGGCAATGGTTCAACTATCTCATTAGGCTTGAGCCATGTCAACCTTCGCCACATCGTCGATGAAGCCCGCTCAATGAAACACAGCTAAAGCATTCGAAGGAAAACAAATAGTATTGGAACCTATAGGCCCCATGTTATTGAGCGGGACCAGACTGGCTCTAAAGCCCTCTGGAAATATACTTATGAGTCTGAAAGACCATGGATGCATCATTGTGATTGACCCTCTGGAATGGAGCACAATGGAGCTCTGGTTTGGTGATCAAGAGGGCACTCTGCTCCCACGCGCACACACACCCTCTCTCTTTCTGCTTCACTTCTCATGTTTTTGACAGTTTATTTTTATGGGTTAGAACACACTTTGGACCCCAGAGTTAATCATTGTTAAAGTCTTTCTTCTTAGAGCTGTCAGAAGTTATGATGTCAGATGAGAAGTGCCTCTTTGAAGCTGATCACCAGAGTTTACAAGACCATCTATTGTTCATGGGATGATTGCCAGATAACAACCAAGATCTGACCTCTGGTCTGTACAATGCAAAACCACATCTTTACCCGGTTGTTATCTGGTGTGTGAATTAGGTTACAACCTGACAATTATGTCATTATGACGTTTCATGACCAATTTCTCCTCCTGGATATTCTGGGATAAAGAACAAGAGTAGCAGATTGATTCTCTCGCTCCAAACTACTTAGTTTAGCGCCTTTCTGAGGGCACACTAAAATGGTGCTGGAAGAAATGGCAGCAGTTTTACAGGCGCCCAACCAATTGTGCTATTATGGGTTTTTTTCGCGTCATTTAACTTATTTTGTACATAATGTTTCTGCAACCGTATCTTACGGCAAAAAAGAGCTTCTGGATATCAGGACAGTGATCACTCACCTCGGATTAGATTAAGATTTTTTCTACAACAAGGAAGACGCGCAGGATATTCTCCAAACACCCCACAGGGTCAAGATCACAGTTATTTGCAAGAGGAAGGATGCAGGTATAGAGGACAAAGAGACGGGTGCCTCGTCAGGACCCGGAGAAGGCGAGTGGGAAAGCAGCTGTTACTGTCGATACTGCTCGCCAACGTGCAATCATTGGACAATAAATTAGACGAGGTACGATCACGAATATCCTACCAACGGGACATCAAAAACTGTAGTATCCTATGTTTCATGGAATCGTGGCTGAATGATGACATGGATATTCAGCTAGCGGGATATACGCTGCACCGGCAAGATAGAACAGCACACTCTGGTAACGTGTGTGTGTCTTTGAGGCTGTTTATTTACCAACACAGACAGATGCAGGCACTAAGACCGCACTCAGTCAGCTGTGTAAGGAAATAAGCAAACAGGAAACCACTCACCCAGAGGCGGCGATCCTAGTGGCCGGAGACTTTAATGCAGGGAAACTTAAATCAGTTCTACCAAATTTCTATCAAAATGTTAAATGTGCAACCAGAGGGAAAATAATTCTAGATCACCTGTACTCCACACACAGAGACGCGTACAAAGCTCTCCCTCGCCCTCCATTTGGTAAATCCGACCACAACTCTATCCTCCTGATTCCTGCTTAAAAACAAAAAATATTTTTATATCCTCGCTACTGTACAGTGCCTTGCGAAAGTATTCGGCCCCCTTGAACTTTGCAACCTTTTGCCACATTTCAGGCTTCAAACATAAAGATATAAAATATATTTTTTTTGTGAAGAATCAACAACAAGTGGGACGACATTTATTGGATATTTCAAACTTTTTTAACATATCAAAAACTGAAAAATTGGGAGTGCAAAATTATTCAGCCCCTTTACTTTCAGTGCAGCAAACTCTCTCCAGAAGTTCAGTGAGGATCTCTGAATGATCCAATGTTGACCTAAATGACTAATGATGATAAATACAATCCACCTGTGTGTAATCAAGTCTCCGTATAAATGCTCCTACACTGTGATAGTCTCAGAGGTCCGTTAAAAGCGCAGAGAGCATCATGAAGAACAAGGAACACACCAGGCAGGTCCGAGATACTGTTGTGAAGAAGTTTAAAGCCGGATTTGGATACAAAAAGATTTCCCAAGCTTTAAATATCCCAAGGAGCACTGTGCAAGCGATAATATTGAAATGGAAGGAGTATCAGACCACTGCAAATCTACCAAGACCTGGCCGTCCCTCTAAACTTTCAGCTCATACAAGGAGAAGACTGATCAGAGATGCAGCCAAGAGGCCCATGATCACTCTGGATGAACTGCAGAGATCTACAGCTGAGGTGGGAGACTCTGTCCATAGGACAACAATCAGTCGTATATTGCACAAATCTGGCCTTTATGGAAGAGTGGCAAGAAGAAAGCCATTTCTTAAAGATATCCATAAAAAGTGTCATTTAAAGTTTGCCACAAGCCACCTGGGAGACACACCAAACATGTGGAAGAAGGTGCTCTGGTCAGATTAAACCAAAATTGAACTTTTTGGCAACAATGCAAAACGTTATGTTTGGCGTAAAAGCAACACAGCTCATCACAATGAACACACCATCCCCACTGTCAAACATGGTGGTGGCAGCATCATGGTTTGGGCCTGCTTTTCTTCAGCAGGGACAGGGAAGATGGTTAAAATTTATGGGAAGATGGATGGAGCCAAATACAGGACCATTCTGGAAGAAAACATGATGGAGTCTGCAAAAAACCTGAGACTGGGACGGAGATTTGTCTTCCAACAAGACAATGATCCAAAACATAAAGCAAAATCTACAATGGAATGGTTCAAAAATAAACATATCCAGGTGTTAGAATGGCCAAGTCAAAGTCCAGACCTGAATCCAATCGAGAATCTGTGGAAAGAACTGAAAACTGCTGTTCACAAATGCTCTCCATCCAACCTCACTGTGCTCGAGCTGTTTTGCAAGGAGGAATGGGAAAAACATTCAGTCTCTCGATGTGCAAAACTGATAGAGACATACCCCAAGCGACTTACAGCTGTAATCGCAGCAAAAGGTGGTGCTACAAAGTATTAACTTAAGGGGGCTGAATAATTTTGCACGCCCAATTTTTCAGTTTTTGATTTGTTAAAAAAGTTTGAAATATCCAATAAATATCGTTCCACTTCATGATTGTGTCCCACTTGTTGTTGATTCTTCACACAAAAATACAGTTTTATATCTTTATGTTTGAAGCCTGAAATATGGCAAAAGGTCGCAAAGTTCAAGGGGGCCGAATACTTTCGCAAGGCACTGAATATAGCCTGTCTTTTTACTGTTTTTTTTATTTCTTTACCAACCTATTGTTCACCTAATACCTTTTTTTTGCACTATTGGTTAGAGCCTGTAAGTATGCATTTCACTGTAAGGTCAACCTGTTGTATTTATCGCATGTGACAAATAAACTTTGATTTGACTTGTTAACTTGTAGCTAGAGGTGGCTCACAACCAAGTAGTTAGAAGGACAGTCACGTTCAGCTTTTAAGACCTCCCGGGTGAGAGATCCACCAAATGAAAGTCTTCTCTGATGTGTCTTTGTCTGAGCGCTTAGCTTATGAAACATGAGAGGAGCTGCTGTGTAAAGGTTCTGGGGATCAGTGGAGAGAGAGAGGGAGAGCGAGAGAGAGAGAGAGAGAGAGAGGTATACTGGGACTTGTGAGTCTGGGGGGGGGTGTGATTGAGCTGTCTTGCTGGATCTGTCTACTTCTCTTCCTCCTGTCTTTCTCTCTGTGAAGCCCAATCAAGATGCTATATTGATTGGGCTTCACCCAACAGACAGTCAAAATAATCTGACATGCACGAATCCCCTGAAACAAAGCACAACCAGTCAGTGTAAACAAGCAGACGATGTCTCATTCTCCCCCCCCCCCGCTCTCCTTCCTTTCCTCGCTCTCTCTCACTCTCTCCCTCTTTGTTTCTCTTAGTGTTTCCACCTTCCCATCATATGGAGAGGCTGATTGCAACGCTGCAGTTACCATGGCAGCCAGTAGAACACATTAAGCTTTATAATAAGTCACAGAGGAAGAGAGGAGAAAGGGAAGAAAAAGAGGCACTGGAACAATAATCAAGAGCATGAGGAGGAAACTATAAATAGAGAAAGCAGTAATCCCTAGCATCATTTATTAAACAGTAACTTCAGATGGCTGTGTTGGTTTTGTACACATCATTTCCCCTAGCAGCTAGCACAGTATATACACCGTCCCTTCCCATAGTCCCTTGTCAGACATTTTTGACAACGAGGGCTGATCCCAGTAATGTAGGATAGCTGTGTTTGTGACCTCTTTCATCTATCCTGAGCTCCACTCTCTTATTTAGGTATGGATGATGACACACACCCAGTCATCTAGGGACACTCAGACTCTGAGATGGTCTAGGGCAGGGTTCCTCAACTAGCGGCCCACCGGCCGAATTTGGCCACCCGAGTAAAAAACAAAAAACGTGTAAACTTGTTTTTTTAAATTGTTGGTCATAAGACTGTAAAAACACCAGAAAATCAGCTCCAAGTGATCTGAAATCTGTTCCAAAGTATTCCTACGCATAATAGAGATACAGTACCAGTCAAATGTTTGGGCACACCTACTCATTCAAGGGTTTTACTGTATTTGTACTATTTTCTACATTGTAGAATAATAGTGAAGACATCAAAACTATAAAATAACACATATGGAATCATGTAGTAACCAAAAAAGTGTTAAACAAATTCTTCAAAGTTCCCACCCTTTGTCCACAGCTTTGCACTCTTGGCATTCTCTCAGCCTGCTTCAGCTGGAATGCTTTTCCAACAGTCTTAAAGGAGTTCCCACATATACTGAGCACTTGTTGGCTGCTTTTCCTTCCCTCTGCGGTCCAACTCATCCCAAACCATCTCAATTGGGTTGAGCTCAGGTGATTGTGGAGGCCCGTTCATCTGATGCAGCACTCCATCACTCTCCTTCTTGGTCAAATAGCCCTTACACAGCCTGGAGGTGTGTAGGGTCATTGTCCTGTTGAAAAACAAATGATAGTCTATCTAAGCACAAACCAGGGATATTGCTTCCAAATGCGGTGGTTAACACGACTCAGGATAAGACCCAGATGCAGACACAGGAGGCAGACAGTTAAAATCAGGATTCAAAGGGCTGTGAGACACAGGTTTAATCCTAGACACATGAAAAGTGGAATGCATACAGAGGTTGCGGGGCAACAGAAGATGAACAGCAGAGGGGTAAAGGGCCGATATAGCAGGGGGAGAGTTTAGGGAATTCCTCCCGGAGGGGCAGAATTCTGCCCGAGACGATTGCGGGGAGCAGGTGTCCGGTAGCGGTCTGCCTGTCACAGATACCTGGAGGTGGTCTTGAGAAGAGCAGACCGGGCTCTTCCAGGTATGGCGACAGCAGCAAAGAAACATCTTGGCTCATGGTATGCTGACCTCTTGCTCAAGGAAGAGCAGGGTCTGATATCCCATGGAACACTCAAAGGGCAAGAGACCAGTGGCCACGCAGGGAAGGGTGTTGCAGGTGTATTCCACCCACACGAGTTGCTGGCTTTAGGTGGTGGGGTTGTTGGAGACAAGGCAACAAAGAGCCGTCTCCAGGTCCTGATTGGCCCACTCCGACTAGCCATTAGACTGGGGGTGAAAATCGGAGGACAGGCTGGCCGACGGCCCAATGATGGTCCAAAATACCTTCCAGAACCGGGATGAGGACTGCGATCAGAGACCACCGGAAGTCCATGGATCCGGAAGACGTGCTGCAACATAAGCTGGGCCAATTCCTTGGCTGAGGGTAACTTGAGAAGGGGAATGAAATGGACTGCTTTGGAAAAACCTATCCACCACCGTACGGATAGTGTTGTTGCCATCTGATGGAGGGAGACCGGTGATGAAGTCCAGGGATATATAGGACCAGGGGTTGTGAGGAACAGGGAGTGGTTGGAGGCCAGCCGGAGCTTGCCGTGGAGTCCTATTCTGAGCACACACAGTGCAGGTGGCTACAGATAACCTCGGATTCTCTCGGTAATGTAGATGCCGGGGACTTCCGGGATTCCTCGGCGGCGAAGTGGGATCCTTGGACGAGAGAGTATGACTGGGAACAGACCTCCTCTCCCTCCTACGTTCCTGTAGTCACTAAAACGATCCATATGGTCAAGGCGATGAGAGAGTCGAGATCCATGGGCAGCTCCCGAGCTCGTCTTTAACCTCCCCCGATAATCCATGAAGGAACGTTTCGAACAGGGATTCCGGGTTCCAGGCACTCTCGACGGCCAATGTGTGGAAATCGGCCACATAGTCTGCCAAACTACGGGAGTCTTGACATAATAGGATTAGCTTCTGAGCAGCCTCTCTCACGGACAATGGAGAGATGTTCCTCCATGAACAGACTGAAGCACACACTGGATTGTTCCTCTCACACCGCCATAGCCCAGGAGAGAGCACTCCCAGACATCAGCGTTATATGGTACGCTATCTTCGAGCGGTTCGAGGGAAAAGAAGAGGACTGCAGCTCAAAGATCAGGGAGCTCCTGGAAGAGAAACGCCCGATAGGTACCTGAATCTCCAGTATAGCGCTCCGGAGGAGGTAAGCGGGGTACTTGGGTGGCCGGGATCGGCTGGGGAGAAGCGCTGCTGACAGTGGGGTTACTGAGAGGCTGGGAGGTTACTGTTGTGGCTGACTGCCTAGTAGACAATCCATGGTATTGCTTCCTCAATGTATTGCATCCGCCAAGGTCTGGAATCCTTCCATAAGATTTTGAAGTCACTCCTTGTGTCTTCCAATGGTGGCTCCACTGAAGGAGACGTTGCGGCGCTGGTCCGAGTCTGCTGGGTCAGTCATGGCCAGTTCGTACTAACAAGACTCAGGATAAGACCCAGATGGAGACAGTTCGAAACTGAGATGTTTATTACAAAACAGGGGGCAGGAAAATGGTAGGTCAAGGGCAGGCAGATGTCAATAATCCAAGGCTGCGTCAATCAGGGACAGAACGGCAGGCAGGGTCAGGGCAGGCAGAATGGTCAGAACCTGGAAGTCTAGAAAACAGAAACTAGAGATATGGGAAAACACGCTGGTAAGACTTGGCAAGACAAGACGAACTGGCAACAGACCAACAGAAAACGCAGTTATAAGTACACGGGATAATGGGGAAAATGCGAGACACCTGGTGGGGAGGGGAGACCAGCACAAAACAGGTGAAACAGATCAGGGTGTGACAGTGTTGCCATGCTGGTTAAGTGTGCCTTGAATTCTAAATAAATCTCTGACAGCGTCACCAGCAAAGCACCCCCACACCACACCTCCTTCTCCATAATTCATGGTGGGAACCACACATGCGGAGACCATCCGTTCACCTACTTTGCATCTCACAAAGACACAACGTTTGAACCAAAAATATCACATTTGGACTCATTAGACCAAAGGACAGATTTCCACCGGTCGAAAGTCCATTGCTCGTGTTACTTGGCCCAAGCAAGTCTCTTCTTCTTATTGGTGTACTTTAGTAGTGGTTTATTTGCAGAATTCGAGCTTGAAGGCCCGATTCATGCAGTTTCCTCTGAACAAATCAAATCAAATTTTATTTGTCACATACACATGGTTAGCAGATGTTAATGCGAGTGTAGCGAAATGCTTGTGCTTCTAGTTCCGACAATGCAGTAATAACCAACAAGTAATCTAACTAACAATTCCTAAACTACTGTCTTATACACAGTGTAAGGGGATATAGAATATGTACATAAGGATATATGAATGAGTGATGGTACAGAGCAGCATAGGCAAGATACAGTAGATGGTATCGAGTACAGTATATACATATAAGATGAGTATGTAAACAAAGTGGCATAGTTAAAGTGGATAGTGATACATGTATTACATAAGGATGCAGTCGATGATATAGAGTACAGTATATACGTATGCATATGAGATGAATAATGTAGGGTAAGTAACATTATATAAGGTAGCATTGTTTAAAGTGGCTAGTGATATATTTACATAATTTCCCATCAATTCCCATTATTAAAGTGGCTGGAGTTGAGTCAGTGAACAGTTGATGTTGCGATGTATCTGTTACTTGAACTCTGTGAAGCATTTATTTGGACTGCAATCTCTGAGGCTGGTAACTCTAATTAACTTATCCTCTGCAGCAGAGGTAACTCTGGGTCTTTCTTTCCTGTGGCGGTCCTCATGAGAGCCAGTTTCATCATAGCGCTTGATGGTTTTTGTGACTGCACTTGAAGAAACTTTCAAAGTTCTTGAAATTTTCCGCATTGACTGACCTTCATGTCTTAAGGTAATGATGGAGTGTTATTTTTCTCTTTGCTTATTTGAGCTGTTCTTGACTTGATATTTTACCAAATAAGGCTATCTTCTGTATACCACCCCTACTACCTTAAAAAGGAAATAAATTCCACAAATGAACTTTTAACAAGGCACACCTGTTAATTGATATGCATTCCAGGTGACTACCTCGTGAAGTTGGTTGAGAGAATGCCAAGAGTGTGCAACGCTGTCATCAAGGAAAAGAGTGCCTACTTTGAAAAGTCTCAAATAGAAAATATATTTTGATTTGTTTAACTTCTTGACCCTACCCATCCCGTTAGCGGGATCATTTTAGCATAGCGCCACAGTCAATATTACAAAAACATATTTATATTCATGAAATCACAAGTGCAATATGGCAAAACACAGCTTAGCCTTTTGTTAATCCACCTGTCTTCTCAGATTTTGAAATTATGCTTTACAGCGAAAGCAATCCAAGCGTTTGTGTAAGTTTATCGATATCATAGCATAACATTATGTGAACTAAGCATTAAGTAGCTAGGTCATGAAAATCAGAAAAGCAATCAAATTCATTGTTTACTTTTGATCTTTGGATGTTTTCACACACGAGACTCCCAGTTACACAACAAATGTTCCTTTTGTTCCATAAAGATTATTTTTATACCCAAAATACCTCCGTTTGTTTGTTGCGTTATGTTCAGAAATCCACAGGAAAGAGCGGTCACGACAACGCAGACGTATATTCCATATAATATCCATAATGTCCACAGAAACATGTCAAACGTTTTTTATAATCAATCCTCAGGTTGTTTTTAAAATATTTATTCGATAATGTATTAACCGGGTGTGTAGGTTTTTCAAAAACAATGGCCGCTTTACTCTGTAGCGCAAAACTCACTCTGAGAGCCCCCACCTATCCACTTATGCAATGTGATCTTTCACGCTCATTTTTCAAAATAAAAGCCTGAAACTATGTCTAAAGACTGACACATTAGGGAAGCCATAGAAAAGGAATCTGGTTGTAATCCCTTTAAATGGAGGATAGGCATGCATAGGAACAGAGGTTTCAAAATAAGAGGCACTTCCTGATTGGATTTTCCTCAGGTTTTCGCCTGCAATATCAGTTCTGTTATACTCAGACAATATTTTTACAGTTTTGGAAACTTTAGAGTGTTTTCTATCCTAAACTGATAAATTAAATTATATGCATATTCTAGTTTCTGGGGCTGAGAAATAGGCAGTTTCAAATGGGTACGTTTTTTTTTAGCCAAAAACAAAAATACTGCCCCCTACACGCAAAAGGTTAACACTTTGTTGGTTACTACATGATTCCATATGTTATTTCATAGTTTTTATGTCTTCACTATTATTCTACAATGTAGAAAATAGTACAAATAAAGAAAAACCCTTGAATGAGTAGGTGTGTCCAAACCTTTGACTGGTAATGTATGTGATCGTATACAAATGTAAGCAAGGTTTGAAATTATTGTTTTAATCAAATATATCTGTTTGGGGTTCTTGCGGTCAATTTGCAGTTTTCAAATTATTTGTATTTATGCGTTGTACCTTGGTGGTAATAAAGAGAGTTTAAGAGACAAGAAAACTGACTAAAGCGCAAAACAATGGGAAAGTAAAAAGGGTGAGTACTGAATGACTAATAAAAAACTGATAGAGGACTGATAGAAAAAAAGTGAGGTAAGAAACTGAAAATTGTATTTTACTGAGGTGAGATGCTGAAAATACCTCCTGTCTCCACACCTCTACGTGGAGGTGAGGTTTCCTCCCTCATCTCATTTACACGTTGCTCTGGTGTTGGGTCTAGAGCTAGGTTTCTGCTCGGATCGTGACCTTACCAGCACTACTCTCTCTCTCTATCGCTCTCTTTCTTTCTATCTCTCCCTCTCTCTCTTTCATTCTCTCTCTCTTTCTCACACACTCCAAGTGTTGGATTGAAACAGACTGACCAGGCCCTGTAGAACTTGTATGCATGGGACGCTGGCTGGCTGGCTGACTGGCTGGCTTAGTGACTGACTGGCTGTCTGACTATATGCATGAGACTGTCCGACTGACTGAATGCATAGGACACACTCTGGCTGACTGACTAGCAGCTGCCCAGGCCACATCTCTATATCTCTGTCCATGGTGCTGGAAAGACACTCTGCTGGAAAGCGCACTGACCTCCCATATACAAAGCCCTTGCATTTGCATTTAAAACGGTACACTGACTCTCATCCAGAGCCTTTTACATTCAGTCACTAAGGTCCCATATTGAATAGGTAATCTTTCAGTCTCTCTCGGACCAGAAATGCATGTAACCCAAAGCTCTGCCATTGACGTTCATTTTAGGTTCTATTTTGTGACTCAAAATGACTTGTGACTGAGTGTCTCAATGAAGGGTGTTGAAGCTCAGGAGATCTGATGATAGATCCTGAATGATTTTTCTCCAGGATATTAACCAGGTAAATAAAGAAAGCATGTGAATGACAGGGTCATTAAAGCAAGTAGAAAGTGTCTACAAGGAACCATTTTATCTGTGTGGTAATTTAACAAAGCTGTTGGATAGCGATCATGTTTCAAAATAAATATTTTGAACTTGATTATAGAGGGAAATGCAGTTAGTTAAAGTCCCTGTGATTATTTTTCACAATTTATGATTTATTCCTTTAATTCTAGTGTTAGTGTATCCTGGTCTTTGAAGACATTCCCTGTCAGAAGCCTATTGTAAACAACCCTTGACCTACTTGTCATTCGATCGAGGGCTTTTATATTACCTGGCATTAGTATTGTGTCTAATACACAGTACACACCACAGAGGTTGTCTGATGAAACAAGCCTATGTATTCTATAGGTCACCATTTCTATACAGAATGATCCTTCCCAACCAAGACCTAGTGGGGTCATTATCCTAAGCCTCCACTGCAGATGTTGTGCATTAGTCAGGTTTGGTGCAAAAGTGATCTATGGTTAGAATAGGTTAGGAGAAAAAAAAATATATTCCTAATGTATACAGTAACAATAGATATTCCTTTTCAACTGTCATTGATTGCATTGATTGCCCTAGATTTTGGTCTGACACACATCTGAAGCAGCCATCTCTGGCTAAGACAGCCATCTCTGGCTAAGACAACCATCTCTGGCTAAGACAACCATCTCTGGCTAAGACAACCATCTCTGGCTAAGACAGCCATCTCTGGCTAAGACAACCATCTCTGGCTAAGACAACCATCTCTGGCTAAGACAGCCATCTCTGGCTAAGACAGCCATCTCTGGCTAAGACAGCCATCTCTGGCTAAGACAGCCATCTCTGGCTAAGACAGCCATCTCTGGCTAAGACAGCCATCTCTGGCTAAGACAGCCATCTCTGCAGAACAGACCTATTTCCTGTCTGTCTGCCAGCCAGCTCTGGATAACATAAACATCGCTGGAGAGCAGTCTGTCCTGTCTGTCTGTCTGGTCTGGTCTGTTGTCTCCTGCCTATAATGTGTTCAGCAGGCAGACCGAGACAGGCCTCTCCTGAAATCAACACAGCCATGAAGGCAGCTGTAGACATGTCAATGCTAATTGCAGCTTGTCCTCCCTCCTTCTGGAGGCTCGAAGGGCCACACAAAGAGCAGCTGTAACATGCGGAGGCCTAAGAGGAAGAAATTGTCCTGCCTCCCTGGACACCTACACACACTCTTAACATGCTGGAGACAGAGGACAGAGCTTAACACACACACACACCATATAGACACACATTCACATCGACCCCCTACTGTCTCTCTGTAGTGGGTGCCAATTGAACAGCCTGGGAATGTGATGTGTTGTAGTACCCTACTGAAGTGCCTGGTTTGAGTTATCTAGTATCCTATTGAATGTAAAGCAATTTCAGTTGAAGAAAAACTCCATATGGAACTAATTATTGTTATTTTTGTTATGAAATAGGCCGGGGTTGTTACGCTCTGACCTTAGAGCTTTTTATGTCTCTATTTTGGTTTGGTCATGGTGTGATTTGGGTGGGCATTCTATGTTCCTTTTTCTATGTTTTTGTATTTCTATGTTTTGTCCGGATATGGTTCTCAATCAGGGACAGCTGTCTATCGTTGTTTCTGATTGGAAACCATACTGAGGTAGCTTTTTCCCACAGGGTTTTTGTAGGTCGTTATTTTCTGTTTTGTGTTTCTACACCTGACAGGACTGTTTCGGTTTTCGTTCATTCTCTTTGTTATTTAGTGTTCAGTTGAAATAAGAGTATGAACACTTACCAAGCTGCGCTTTGGTCCACACCTTCTTCAACAGATGATCGTTACAGAACTACCCACCACAAACGGACCAAGCAGCGTGGTAACAATGAGCAGGGGGTTCAGGACTCCTGGACTTGGGAGGAGATAGGCTGGGGAATATCGACGCCCGAAGGAAGAACTAGAGGCAGCTAAAGCAGAGAGGTGGCGATATGAGGCAAGGCAGTGCAGCAGGTACGAGAGGCAGCCTGAATCCGCCAATCTCCCCGTGTGCCTCCCCCAAAAATCTTTTGGCGGAGTCAGGCGATAGACCTGAGCCAACTCCCCAACTATGCGGTGAAGCGCACGGTGTCTCCAGTGCACGCTCATATCACGGAGCGCTATAAGCCAGCCCCTCGCAAATGCCATGCGAGAGTGGGCATGCAGCCAGGGCGGATTGTGCCAGCTCAGCGCGTTTGGTCTCCGGTGCGCCGTTTCGGCCCAGGGTATCCTGCGCCGGCTCCGCGTACTGTGTCTCCGGGGCGCTGGGAGGGTTCAGTGTCGCCCTATGCCTGCGCTCCGCCCATGCCGGGCGAAAGTGGGCATTGAGCCTAATGGAGAGGTGCGAGTGTTAAGCACCAGATCTCCAGTGCTCCCCCACAGCCCGGTTCGACCTGTGCCTGCACTCTGGAGGGTCCGGGCTAAAGTGGGCATTCTGCCTGGAGGAGTGGTGCCTAGGCTGCGCACCAGAGCTCCAGTGCTCCCCCACAGCCCGGTTCATCCGGTGCCTCCTCCATGCACCAGGCCTCCTGTAGGTCTCCCCACGCACCAGGCTGTCTCTGCGTCTCCTCCCTCCAGAGTCGCCCTCCAGTCCGGAGCCTCCAGTGTTGCCCTACAGTCAGAAGCTTCCAGCGACGCCCTCCAGTCCGGACCCTCCAGAGGCGCCCTTCGGTCCGGAGCGTCCAGAGGGGCCCTTCGGTCCGGGGCTCTCTACGAGCGCCCCCAGTCCGGGGTCAGCGATGAGGGTCCCCGCTCTAGAGGCGCCTCCTAAGTGGGCCAAGCCAGGGGTGGTGTAGCGGGGCCAAGCCAGTGGTGGAGCGGGGTCTACGTCCCTCACCGCACCTTTGGGGGGGGGGGGGGGGGTACTGTCACGCCCTGACCTTAGAGCTTTTTATGTCTCTATTTTGGTTTGGTCAGGGTGTGATTTGGGTGGGTATTCTATGTTCCTTTTTCTATTTCTTTGTTTTGGCCGGGTATGGTTCTCAATCAGGGACAGCTGTCTATCGTTGTCTCTGACCGGGAACCATACTTAGGTAGCTTTTTCCCACAGGGTTTTTGTGGGTAGTTATTTTCTGTTTTGTGTTTCTGCACCTGACAGGACTGGTCCGGTTTCCGTTCATTCTCTTTGTGATTTTTGTTATTTAGTGTTCAGTTGAAATAAGAGTATGAACACTTACCACGCTGCGTTACAGGGGTTGAGTACAAGAGGGAGAGATTCAACATGAGATAATGGCCGTCATTGTAAATAAGAACAAATTCTTAACTGACTAGCCTAGTTAAATCAAGGTTAAATACAATTGTGTAGGTAGACAAAGACAGGATGAGTGGGAGTGATCTACAAGTGGAGGAGCAGGGAGAGAGAAAGATAGAAGGCAAGCAGTGTGAAGTGAGAGCGATAACAACTGTTGACAAAGGGCCGTCTTGTGCATGCACACGTCTCCTTACCCACGTCAGAACAATCATAACTGCTGTGTCGTTATGTTGACATGGTATGAGGACTTACCAATCCTCCCACCCTATGGCAGTGTTTACCTGACACCAGTCAACATGTGACCGGTGATATGGAAGAGAGGTGTGTGTGTGGCCCCTCAATATGGTTGTTGAGACAGAGACTGGGATTCTACTAAAGGCAGTGGGTTATTTCAAGAGAACTGAATACTGGCAGAGACATAGAGGGAGAGATAGAAGAGGGAATGGGTCGTTTGGACTCATGTTTGCTTACCAGAGGTGTTTTTTCATCCGTTGCCATAGAAACAGCAGCTCGATGTGTGCATTTGTGTGTGCATATATTTGTTGGAAATGTGTGTAGAAATGAATGTGCACATTGTGCTGTTTTTCGTGTGTGTGTCAGGGTTGGGCTCAATTCAGAATTTAATTGAGAATGCCTCATAAATTAAATTCTTGAATTTTAATTTAACTTTGTAGTAGTAAACAGGCTACAAAATTTGGATGAAAGGAAATTGAATTCAGTGAAATTCAATGAAATTAAAATGCCGCTATTCTATATTAGGTGTAGTCTACAGCCGTGGCCAAAAGTTTTGAGAATGACACATATTAATATCCACAAAGTTTGCTGCTTCAGTGTCTTTAGATATCTTTGTCAGATGCTACTATGGAATACTGAAATATAATTACAAGCATTTCATAAGTGTCAACGGCGTTTATTGACAATTACATGAAGTTGATGCAAAGAGTCAATATTTGCAGTGTTAACCCTTCTTTTTCAGGACCTCTGCAATCCGCACTGGCATGCTGTCAATTAACTTCTGGGCCACATCCTGACTGATGGCAGCCCATTCTTTCATAATCAAGGCTTGGAGTTTGTCAGAATTTGTGGGTTTTTGTTTGTCCACCCTCCTCTTGAGGATTGACCACAAGTTCTCAATGGGATTAAGGTCTGGAGAGTTTCCTGGCCATGGACCCAAAATATCGATGTTATGTTCCCCGAGCCACTTAGTTATCACTTTTGCCTTATGACAAGGTGCTCCATCATGCTGGAAAAGGCATTGTTCGTCACCAAACTGTTCCTGGATGGTTGGGAGAAGTTGCGCTCTGAGGATGTGTTGGTACCATTCTTTATTCATGGATGTGTTCTTTGGCAAAATTGTGAGTGAGCCCACTCCCTAGGCTGAGAAGCAACACCACACATGAATGGTCTCAGGATGCTTTACTGTTGGCATGACACAGGACTGATGGTAGGTCTCACCTTTTCTTCTCCGAACAAGCTTTTTTCCAGATGCCCCAAACAATCAGAAAGGGGATTCATCAGAGAAAGACTTTACCCCAGTCCTCAGCAGTCCAATCCCTGTACCTTTTGCAGAATATCAGTATGTCCCTGATGTTTTTCCTGGAGATAAGTGGCTTCTTTGCTGCCCTTCTTGACACCAGGCCATCCTCCAAAAGTCTTTGCCTCACTGTGCGTGCAGGTGCGCTCACACGTGCCTGCTGACATTCCTAAGCAAGCTCTGTAATGGTGGTGCCCCAATCCCGCAGCTGAATCAACTTTAGGAGATGGCCCTGGCGCTTGCTGGACTTTCTTGGGCGCCCTGGAGCCTTCTTCACAACAATTGAACCGCTCTCCTTGAAGTTCTTGATGATCCTAGAAATGGTTGATTTAGGTGCAATCTTACTGGCAACAATATCCTTCCCTGTGAAGCTCTTTTTGTGCAAATCAATGATGACGGCACGTGTTTCCTTGCAGGTAACCATGGTTGACAGAGGAAGAACAATGATTCCAAGCACCACCCTCCTTTTGAAGCTTCCAGTCTGTTATTTGAACTCAGTCAGCATGACAGAGTGACCTCCAGCCTGGACCTCGTCAACATTTACACCTGTGTTAACAAGAGAATCACTTACATGATGTCAGCTGGTCCTTTTGTGGCAGGGCTGAAATACAGTGTTTGTGGAAATACATGTTTGTGGCCCACCTGTTAGCTTGCACGATTTTTTGCCATTCTCCTTTGACCTCTCATCAAGGAGCTGTTTTCATCCACAGGTCTGCCGCCGACTGGAAGTTTTTGTTTGTCAAACCATTCTCAATCAACCCTAGATACTGGAACTGGCGCACCTGGCACCGACGATCATACCATGCCATACCATGCCATGCCATGCCATACCATACCATACCATACCATGCTCAAAGTCGCTTAGATCACTTGTTTGGCTCATTCTAACGTTCAGTCAAACATTAACTGAATGACTCGATGCCTCGATCAGTTGATTTTCAGGTCAAACTGTTAAAATAAATGATCAAGGAAAACAAAACCTGTATGCGAATATTCTACGTTATTATATTTCATGAATCACTTACATTTTGTTCAATATGAGGAAAATACTAAATTTCCCATTAGTTTAGTCTTGAAGTTGACCCTTAGGCCTTCAAAAAGAAGCCAAACGAATTAAATGGTTGGTGAAAATATAATTAGTTATTCTAAGGTTAAAATAGTGTGTGTGTGTGTGTGTGTGTGTGTGTGTGTGTGTGTGTGTGTGTGTGTGTGTGTGTGTGTGTGTGTGTGTGTGTCAGGAAGCAAATTCAGGGAGTGGGTGTTTTTAAGAAATAAAATACAATGAACATGAAACATAAACAAGGCACCAACATGAAAACAGAGTCAATAACACCTGAGGTTAGAACCAAGGGGAGTGACAGATGTAGGGAAGATAATCAAGGAGGTGATGGAGTCCAGGTAAGTGTCATGAGTCACAGCTGCGCGAGACGATGGTGACAGGTGTGTGGGATAATCAGCAGCCTGATGACCTAGAGGCCGGAGAGGGAGTATATGTGACAGAGTGTAATTTATTTGAATTTCACTGAATTAAATAATTCATCCGGCCACTCATATTCAAATTCTGCATCCTGTGGGATGTGGCCAATTTAATTTGAATTTCAACTCATGAGTTGAATGGGAGTCAATTCTGAATTGAGCCCAACCCAGGTGTGTCTTGTGTGCTATAAGAGTGTGAGACATGGGATGTAATTCTGCCTGTCACTTGTGTAGCCCAGAGCATGCAAAACAAAACTACAGCAGTCACCATGACAAAAGACAGACAGACAGACAGACACACAGACGCACAGGCAGCCAGTATGTACAGAGAGAAAGGTGTTCTTGTGTCCAGCCATGCTCCAGATGAAACTAGCAAACGGATCAGGGCCATCTGAACTGCATGATGTCTGATGAAAACAGCCCTGTGCTTTCTGAGGTGGAACATTACAAAGTAAATGGCCTATGAGGTTTTATCTGTTTTTAGTTGTTGACACAAATAGAAATAAATACTTTAGCTGTGCAAAAAACAAGTGAGAAATCTGTTGTGACGATAGTACAAGGACTCCCTCCAGTGGACAAAAGCGGCACTAGAAAAGAGTTGATCCTGACCATGTGATCTGAGCAGTAGAACTTTTGGGTGTGAATATATAATTGATTTACTGTCTCTCTCTTCCCCCTCTCCCAGGCAGCAGTTGCAGGGTCTCTGATCCTGAGGAGATGACGGAAGTGGTAGAGCCCAAGCTGGACTTTGCATCCTCTGGTCGCTCGGGGAGAAGGAACGCCCTACCTGACATCCTGGGGTCACCGGCTGGGGTCAACCCCACTGACCTTCCACTCAAACTGGCCGAGCTCAACCTCACAGGTGGGTTAGCTCAGCCTGACAGCCTGACTCAAATCCATGAAGCTCCACCACACAACCACTGTCTCGAGGCCAGGTTCCAGGCTGTCTTCGCTTAGAGCCTTTTAACCCCACGGGTCTTTCCTGGTTAAATGAATATAAAATGAGGTGAGAAATGATAACTAACTGCAGTCCTATGTGTCTGTCTCTCTGTGTCTAGATGTTCAGGGAGAAGCCCAGTCTCCCATGGCGGAGGAGGCCCCACCCCCTCCAGAGAGCTCTGAGGAGAATGAGGGATCATAAGGCTGCCTGGTGGGGGTCTAACTAGCCCCAATGTTTACCTCCTTGTGAGGCTGATGAGATAACTGTAGGAGAGGAATGGATGGGTAGGATGATACAGAAGGACCCATGAAGGAGTGGCGGGCCCGTTTGAACAGCAGCTGAGCTGCAGACAGTGATGAGCAGAGAAAGGGTGGGAGAGAAGGTTAGAAGGATGGACAGAGAACCGTCTCTATCACACAATCTGAAAAGACTTAAGAAGAGCGTTGGTGTGTGTGTGTGTGTGTGTGTGTGTGTGTGTGTGTGTGTGTGTGTGTGTGTGTGTGTGTGTGTGTGTGTGTGTGTGTGTGTGTGTGTGTGCGGGTGGACATATCACCTCTACTCCCACACACACTGCCATGAGAAACAAAGGACATATGCTGATTATATGCTGCTGTGCAAAACGGAGAACTCTCAATTGAAAAAAAAAAAATGTCAAATGTCCTGCTGACGTCTATAACAGGTCGGAAGATGGGCGGATCCTAATGGCCTCTAGGGGTTCTGAGCTTTCTGATTGTTCTGGAACATATAAGGGGATAATGTAACTAGAAATGTTTGAAGAACGAGGGGCGAGTGGGATAACTGTATAACAAGGGGCAGCTGGCTTCCTCTTTCACACAGACATTTGATGTAAGTATGAATTCCAATCTGAGACTTTAATGCGGATGGCAGCGTGGTGTGTAGAGCAGATAAGGGTTTATAAACGTGGTTTTGATGATAACCAATGGGGCTATCATGCTAATGGGTTGAGATGAAGACAATGACTGATGTGTTTGTGACCTGAAGTGTTGATGTGTTTGTTTGCAAAGGTTAGCTAGAAGCTGATGCTAATGTTATGAGTAGGTTGGACAATCCAATCCTTGTCTTTTAAACATTCCTGACATCAACCTAAAATGGTTTCTCACTGCCAACCACGTACTGTTAAAACACTCCTCTGCTGTTGGTGTATTTCTATCCCGGATTCATCCCGGCTCAGACTTTCTCTGTTTCCATCTACGTGGGCCGGCACCCGTCTCTCACTGGACCATGGCTCCAATGGACCTGCACTCACTTGGAGCCGGAGCCAGGCCGCTGGTACTTCTCAGATGGCATTTCCATAACAATGGCTCACTGTGAACTTTAACACCTTCTCACAAAGCTGCTGTTTGGATTGTGCAGTGGTTGTTGAATTCGGCTCTTCACAAGTCCTCAGTGTCAGCGCAATAGCTATGGAAACACACTGGCTAGAATAACATAAGGGTGTATACACTCTTGTAACATTGGTGTCATGGTTGAAAAAAACAGCATGTGACAACTGCTGTTGTGTTAATCTATTCAGCTCAAGACTGTCTTTCGTTAAAAGGCTTTCTGTTTTCCCAGACTCCTCTGAAATGTGCCTGGTAGCAGTTTACATGGGAACCTGTTTTGTTGTGTTCTATAGCTCTGTGTGAAGTGTTGTTCAACAGTATTTGGGCCATTGACACATACATGTAAACACCTATTTTTTTTTTGTTTAGTAGAAGACGTGCCGACCAGGTGTGTACAGCACAGAGAAATGTCACATTTCTAACCAGAACACTACTAATGCAATGTTACCGATGTATACGCTCAAAGACAAATACCACCCACACCCACAGCAAGGCCTTGAGATGGAACGCTTGTGCACATGTTTCCCAGTGTGGTCGGCATATGCCTGTGGTCTGGGCATGGGAGCAAGCACCAAGCAACACCGCCACCAAAGTGTTGCATCACGTCTGGAGATGGCAGCATCCTTTCTGCCTCCTTCTGCTCCACTCAGCAACGGACGGACTGGGACCATAAATCAGCCCCGGCATTTGTAACACACAGGCCCTTTTTTTTCCTGGAGGCCACTATTGTTAGCCAAATAATGGTCATTCTGCGTAAAAAAAAACAACAACAATTAAGACAAAACAACTTGGCTAAAGATGGAACATCTGGCATTTTTCCCGAACTGCCCGATGGCCAGTCCGTGCCTGTACTACACTGCCGGTCTGAGAGGACTTCTATCTCTTACTCATCAAAACAATAGAGCTAGAAATGCATGATCGCAACTGACTGATACCGTTTGACTATGAACACTGAGGACCAGATGCACGGTGAATTTAACACAGTACATAATACCAGTTATTACACTGCTGTTGTATATATTGTGCTATTACACATGGAAGAGTTTATTTACTATATGTACATGTTCGTATAGTGAATAAACATTCACTATACAACACAAGAGACTGAACATTCTGTATTATCAATCGTCTTTCTATGAAATGTTTGGGCTGTGGGTATCTATGTGTGGTTTTGTCTCAAACGCAAGCAGCTGAGGCTCTAATTCGTAATGCACTGCACTGATTACTGGAATCGTTCATGTGATAACTCAAGGTAAATGTTTATTCTATGGAGAGGGAAAATCTGAGGTGTGTCTCGTAGTGTCATCTGTTCTCAGTGGTGGTATGTGCAGTACATTTACGTTAGCAGAATTCCACATGTCAATTCTGTCAGGTGGGTAGGCAACATGCCATAATAAATCCACAAAGCTTTCCCTAGATTATTGGTGTTGGGTGTTTTTCTTCGACGCCAGCGGTGGTTTTACAACTTCAGTCCTGCTGCAAACCCAGGAATAACATTCTGTTGAGCATATTGGAAGGTTTATTGGATCACCTAGATACCTAGTTGGAAAATGTCATTATTTTAGTAAAACACCCACTGGACCTAACTGGTTCCAAAGACATTACAAGCAGCTTGTCAGTGATGCTGTGTGGTTGTGTAATGTAATATAATATAGTACTGTATGTCCACCAGGGGGAACCATTTCCTCACTAACCATCCAAACTTCAGCATGTCGGCTTGATGTGAGAGTCTCTTTGTTATTTTGTTATGTCTGGGGCACAAAGAGACATTGTCTGGAATAATAGGCGTAACCAGATCGAACACAAATATTTTCTGTCTTAACTCATTGACTGTCAAAGATCTAGAGCATGTTAGACTACTACTGCACATGCATGGTTCGCCCCCAATCCATCGAACATCATTTTCATCACAACCAATGAAAATGGTTGGATGCTGAGTGTTGAGTTGCTGACACACCCTGTGTTGTCCTGATGATTGCTCTAGTCTAGAAAGTGAATATGTTCTGCTAGGATCTAACACCTCTATTTTATGTCTGTCTGTCTGCCTGTTTTGATTACATCAGCCAACACAGACACAGCAATGAACACAGACACAACCTTACAAAATACAGACAACAATAAAAACATCACCCATCTATCACCTATAATAACAGCTAGTGCCAAGCTAGGTCCTCCTCCTCCTCTCTCTGCCACACCACCTAAGTCCCTCGCCTGTGCCGTTGCCATGTAACTTGTTGCTAGGTAACCAGGGTGAAGCCTTGCCCCGGTGTATTGTATTGATCCTCCCAAGCCAATGGGACACATTCATATTTGAGGAGTTGCCTGTGTCTTTCTGCAGTAAAGAGTGGAACAGAGCATTGTCCCATTTTTTAACTCCGGGGATAAACATGTTGTGTGTGTGCAGGCAAGATAAGCAGCCTGGGATGGAGACTATCAGTACCAAGACTGAGGGAGGAAGGGAAGGAATGAGCATGATAGATATACTGTGTAGAGGAGAGATGTAATGGTCATGTAAGTGTACGATTATTAGGGCACTGACACTTCTCCAAAATAAGAGTTGATCAGTTATCAGATGTCCAAGAATCTATGACTACACCAGGGCTAACTCGAAACGACGACATCATAGAAAATGTCAGCCAGTCTACACGCAACAAGAGAAGAGGGAAGAGAAGGCACTCTGTCTACATTAAGTTGCAGTAATGGAACTAATAGATGTGATTAAACCATAAACAAATACAGAGGCAGATTGAGGAAATTGACTAATGGATTTTCTGAAATGTATTGTGGTTCAATTACTATCAGATTAAAGTAATGTAACTAACATATTTTAGTCAAGCTTTCCAACACTATTTGATATAAACTCCATGTTTTCCCCTCCCTCCCTCCCATCCCTAAGTCTATGGTGTAGAACCAGGGCATGTCTGATAAGATTGTATGAGAGGATGATCTAGAATTCAGACAGACAGAGGGGCTAAGAGAGATGGAGACGGAGAGAGACACAGACAGACAGGCAGAGAGAGAGAGTGAGAGAAAGGAGATCTAGAACAGTTGATCAGGCTGGCACTGGGGCCATAGAGACGATGAGAAGGTCAGAGAGAGTGTGTATGCCAGCCTGTTCAGAGCAAAGTAGAGTGGAGCAGCTTTATCACGTGTAGCTCAACGTGCCATCCATACCCAGCACTGCCTCGGGAGGAAGGAGGAGAGAGAGAGAGAGAGAGAGAGAGAGAGAGAGAGAGAGAGAGAGAGAGAGAGAGAGAGAGAGAGGGAGAGAGAGAGGGGAATATAGAGAGGATAGAGAAGGTAAAGGGAAGCAGCACGAGAGAGAGAGAGAGAGAGAGGGTGGGGGAGAGAGAGAGGGGGAGAGAGAGAGGAACATAGAGAGGATAGAGAAGGTAAATGGAAGCAGCAGGAGAGAGAGAGAGAGAGGAACATAGAGAGAGAGGAACATAGAGAAGCAGCAGAAGACCGAGAGGTTTCTTTGTGGTTACATTTTGTGAATTTGACGTGAATAGTCCAGTAGCAGGACTATTCACAGTTGATACTAGAGACACAGGCAATTGATCACTTCATGCACCAGAACACCAGTGGATGGGATGTCCATGTAACCTCTCATAGAGTCCACCTAGTAACTGTCAGCCATGTTTAATGGTCAGACTTGTGTTCGGTGCCCTTTTCAAAACAAATTAGAGACTGTTGCTCACTCCTCAGCCAATCCTGTGCTTGGGTGAGCGTCACCAAAACATAGTTCTGAATGATGGCTGATGCGTAGGCCCTAATCCTCTCATACAAGTGTCTGGAAGATTCCAACTGGGAAGATAATAGGGGGGTGGTTACAAGACAAGTCAAAAACAGGATCATACCACTAAAAACAAGGTTGTTGTTCGGATGTGTTTTCTTTTGACCTGAAAAGGAGGCTCAGCAGGGGAAGGTATTCTTATCAAAAAGGCATTCATGAAATATCTGCAGGTTTGATTATTTGCGCTCCCCTCCTCCCCTCTCTTCCTCCTCCTCCCCGTCCTCCTCCACCCGTCCTCCCCTCTTCCTCCTCCTCTTCTCCACCAGAGCCATGCTTGAAAGTGACTTCATCCTTTGTCCAGAGACAAATCACAAGGCTGTGAACACGGCCCGCATCCACACACACACACACACACACACATGCACAAACACACAGAACCGAGGAGGCAGACAAATGACATCATTCCTCCGCTGATGGGGTGGAGACTGGCAGCGTCAGCTTGGCATCACACTGTGTGTGTGTGTGTGTGTGTGTGTGTGTGTGTGTGTGTGTGTGTGTGTGTGTGTGTGTGTGTGTGTGTGTGTGTGTGTGTGTGTGTGTGTGTGTGTGTGTGTGTGTGTGTGTGTGTGTGTGTGTGTGTGTGTGTGTGTGTGTGTGTGTGTCGCCCACTCCACATAAGCTTTGTGTCAGACAGCCTCACTCTCACACAGCAATACAAAATACAGGTCATCTTGGAGAAACGTAAAGCCTATGAAGCAGGGGGGAGTAAGCAGTCAGGCTCCAGAGACTATTTTCACATGGCCTCAAATCATTATTTGCTCAAATATTTAACATGCCTTGTGCGTGAGATGCCAATGATCAATGTCTGGCACAAATCTTAGTAAAAACATTGGGAATTGTCTCTGACATGAATGAAATGAAAGGGTCTACCAATAACAACATCTTGATCAAAGTTACATCGATACATTCAATTATTAAATCAAATCAAATGTTATTTGTCACATGCGCCTGAATACAACAGGTACCTTACAGTGAAATGCTTACTTACAAGCCCTAAACCAGCAATGCAGTTTTAAGAAAATACCTAAAAAAGTAAGAGATAAGGATAACAGATAATTAAAGAGCAGCAGAAAATAACAATAGCGGGGCTATAAACAGAGTCAATGTGGAGGCTATATACAGAGTCAATGTGGAGGTTATACACAGAGTCAATGTGGAGGCTATACACAGAGTCAATGTGGAGGCTATACACAGAGTCAATGTGGAGGCTATATACAGAGTCAATGTGGAGGCTATAAACAGAGTCAATGTGGAGGCTATACCAAGAGTCAATGTGGAGGCTATACATAGAGTCAATGTGGAGGTTATACACAGAGTCAATGTGGAGGCTATACACAGAGTCAATGTGGAGGCAGTATACAGAGTCAATGTGGAGGCTGTATACAGAGTCAATGTGGAGGTTATATACAGAGTCAATGCGGAGGCTATATACAGAGTCAATGTGGAGGCTATATAGAGAGTCAATGTGGAGGCTATATACAGAGTCAATGTGGAGGCTATATACAGAGTCAATGTGGAGGCTATAAACAGAGTCAATGTGGAGGCTGTATACAGAGTCAATGTGGAGGCTATATACAGAGTAAATGTGGAGGCTATATACAGAGTCAATGTGGAGGCTATATTTAGAGTCAGTGTGGAGCCTAGAAACAGAGTCAGTGTGGAGGCTATATACAGAGTCAACGTGGAGGCTATATACAGAGTCATTGTGGAGGCTATATACAGAGTCAACGTGGAGGCTATATACAGAGTCAATGTGGAGGCAGTATACAGAGTCAATGTGGAGGTTATATACAGAGTCAATGTGGAGGCTATATACAGAGTCAACGTGGAGGCTATATACAGAGTCAATGTGGAGGCAGTATACAGAGTCAATGTGGAGGTTATATACAGAGTCAATGTGGAGGCTATATACACAGCCAACGTGGAGGCTATATACAGAGTCAACATGGAGGCTATGTACAGAGTCAATGTGGAGGCTATATACAGAGTCAATGTGGAGGTTATATACAGAGTCAATGTGGAGGCTATATACAGAGTCAATGTGGAGGCTATATACAGAGTCAATGTGGAGGCTATATACAGAGTCAATGTGGAGGCTATAAACAGAGTCAATGTGGAGGCTGTATACAGAGTCAATGTGGAGGCTATATACAGAGTAAATGTGGAGGCTATATACAGAGTCAATGTGGAGGCTATATTTAGAGTCAGTGTGGAGCCTAGAAACTGAGTCAGTGTGGAGGCTATATACAGAGTCAACGTGGAGGCTATATACAGAGTCATTGTGGAGGCTATATACAGAATTAACGTGGAGGCTATATACAGAGTCAACGTGGAGGCTATATACAGAGTCAATGTGGAGGCTATATACAGAGTCAATGTGGAGGTTATATACAGAGTCAATGTGGAGGTTATATACAGAGTCAATGTGGAGGCTATATACACAGCCAACGTGGAGGCTATATACAGAGTCAACGTGGAGGCTATGTACAGAGTCAATGTGGAGGCTATATACAGAGTCAATGTGGAGGTTATATACAGAGTCA
Organism: Oncorhynchus masou masou; assembly: GCF_036934945.1. Classification (NCBI taxonomy): domain Eukaryota; kingdom Metazoa; phylum Chordata; class Actinopteri; order Salmoniformes; family Salmonidae; genus Oncorhynchus; species Oncorhynchus masou. Next base: position 29,074,397 of record NC_088224.1, on the reverse strand, counting down.
ATGCGGAGGCTATATACAGAGTCAATGTGGAGGCTATATACAGAGTCAATGTGGAGGCTATATACAGAGTCAATGTGGAGGCTATATACAGAGTCAATGTGGAGGCTATATACAGAGTCAATGTGGAGGCTATAAACAGAGTCAATGTGGAGGCTGTATACAGAGTCAATGTGGAGGCTATATACAGAGTCAATGTGGAGGCTATATACAGAGTAAATGTGGAGGCTATATACAGAGTCAATGTGGAGGCTATATTTAGAGTCAGTGTGGAGCCTAGAAACAGAGTCAGTGTGGAGGCTATATACAGAGTCAACGTGGAGGCTATATACAGAGTCATTGTGGAGGCTATATACAGAGTCAACGTGGAGGCTATATACAGAGTCAATGTGGAGGCTATATACAGAGTCAATGTGGAGGTTATATACAGAGTCAATGCGGAGGCTATATACAGAGTCAATGTGGAGGCTATATACAGAGTCAATGTGGAGGCTATATACAGAGTCAATGTGGAGGCTATATACAGAGTCAATGTGGAGGCTATATACAGAGTCAATGTGGAGTCAATGTGCGGGGGCACCGGTGTCGAGTTAATAGAGTTAATATGTACATGCAGGTAGAGTTATTAAAGTGACTATGCAGAGATAATAACAGAGAGTAGCAGTAGTGTAAAAGAGGGGGGCATGCTTCGGTACCGCTTGCTCCAGTACCGCACCGGTACCGTTTGCTCCGGTACCGCTTGCTCCAGTACCGCTCCGGTACCGCTTGCTCCAGTACCGCTCCGGTACCGCTTTCTCCGGTATTGCTTGCTCCAGTACCGCTCCGGTACCGCTCCTGTACCGCTTGCTCCAGTACCGCACCGGTACCGCTTTCTCCGGTATTGCTTGCTCCAGTACTGCTCCGGTACCGCTTGCTCCAGTACCGCTCCGGTACCGCTTGCTCCAGTACCGCACCGGTACCGCTTTCTCCGGTATTGCTTGCTCCAGTACCGCTCCGGTACCGCTTGCTCCAGTACCGCACCGGTACCGCTTTCTCCGGTATTGCTTGCTCCAGTACCGCTCCGGTACCGCTTGCTCCAGTACCGCACCGGTACCGCTTTCTCCGGTATTGCTTGCTCCAGTACCGCTCCGGTACCGCTCCTGTACCGCTTGCTCCGGTACCGCTTGCTTCTGTACCGCTTGCTCCGGTACCGCTTGCTCCAGTACCGCTCCGGTACCGCTTGCTCCGGTACCGCTTGCTCCAGTACCGCTCCGGTACCGCTTGCTCCAGTACCGCTCCGGTCCAGCTTGCTCCAGTACCGCTCCGGTACCGCTTGCTCCAGTACCGCTCCGGTACCGCTTGCTCCAGTACTGCTCCGGTACAGCTTGCTCCAGTATCGCTTGCTCCAGCCAGTACCTCTCCGGTACCGCTTGCTCCAGTACCGCTCCTGTACCGCTTGCTCCGGTACCGCTCCTGTACCGCTTGCACCGGTACCGCTTGCTCCAGTACCACTCCGGTACCGCTTGCTCCAGTACCGCTCCGGTACCGCTTGCTCCGGTACCGCTTGCTCCAGTACGGCTCCGGTACAGCTTGCTCCGGTACCGCTTGCTCCAGTACCGCTCCGGTACAGCTTGCTCCAGTATCGCTTGCTCCAGCCAGTACCGCTCCGGTACCGCTTGCTCCAGTACCGCTCCTGTACCGCTTGCTCCAGTACCGCTTCAGTACCGCTTGCTCCGGTACCGCTTGCTCCAGTACCGCTCCTGTACGGCTTGCTCCGGTACCGCTCCTGTACCGCTTGCTCCGGTACCGCTTGCTCCAGTACCACTCCGGTACCGCTTGCTCCGGTACCGCTCCTGTACCGCTTGCTCCGGTACCGCTTGCTCCGGTACCGCTTGCTCCAGTACCGCTCCGGTACCGCTTGCTCCAGTACCGCTCCGGTACCGCTTGCTCCGGTACCGTTGCTCCAGTACCACTCAGGTACCGCTTGTTCCAGTACCGCTCCGGTACCGCTTGCTCCGGTACCGTTGCTCCAGTACTGCTCCGGTACCGCTTGCTCCAGTATCGCTCCTGTACCGCTTGCTCCAGTACCGCTCCTGTTCAGCTTGCTCCGGTACCGCTTGCTCCAGTACCGCTCCGGTACTGCTTGCTCCAGTACCGCTCCAGTACTGCTTGCTCCGGTACCGTTGCTCCAGTACCGCTCCGGTACCGCTTGCTCCAGTACCGCTCCTGTACTGCTTGCTCCGGTACCGCTTGCTCTGGTACCGCTTGCTCCGGTACCGCTTGCTCCGGTACCGCTCCGGTACCGCTTGCTCCAGTACCGCTCCGGTACCGCTCCTGTACCGCTTGCTCCAGTACCGCTCCGGTACCGCTTGCTCCAGTACCGCTCCAGTACCGCTCCGGTACCGCTTGTTCCAGTACCGCTCCGGTACCGCTTGTTCCAGTACCGCTCCGGTACCGCTTGCTCCAGTATCGCTCCGGTACCGCTTGCTCCGGTACCGCTCCAGTACCGCTCCGGTACCGCTTGTTCCAGTACCGCTCCGGTACCGCTTGTTCCAGTACCGCTCCGGTACCGCTTGCTCCAGTATCGCTCCGGTACCGCTTACCTTAGATTATTGGGACTGACAGAGTCCTGCTACTCTTTACCACTTAGCCTGCTCTAGAGGGGATAAACACCTGCTGCCATGGTGATTATGCCCTTCCATTGTGACTGTCCTGCTGGTCTACATGGTGACCATTTGTAGCTCTAGAATATTGATTGACTCCATTCATGCTTTGTGCAACGTTAACAGCTGTCCCCCATTTGGGAATTGGAATGAATGACCCAGAGCACAATGGTTCCTTCCCTATGTAAACACAGTTCCTCCCTGCTACCACCAGCCCTGCATTCAATGACTCTCGTGAATGAGAAAGAGTAGGGAGGAGGAAGGGAGAGTTCCTGCCAGCCTTTCGGGGTGGGGAGAGACTGTTCGGCCTAATAAAATCATGAGCTAATCAACCACAGGGGACAGGTGGGGTACAAATGTGTTCCTAGATCACTGTGTTTGTCTCTTCCTTTGGGTTGTAACAGTTGAGAGACATTCCTTTCAGATAATGTACCTGCTATTAAATGCAGATTCTATTCCGGACCACTAAATAGACCTGTCATTTTGTGAATTTAGTGCCACCCAAAAGCCCTGGTGATGTGTTCAGATTAGAGCCCACAATGCCAGGAGTTAACATGGCATCTGGACCTCGCCATGCCAGAAGTTCAAAATGGCAGCTGACTTGTCTCTTGCTGTAATATTAAAGTGGATGTTGATGTAATAATGTCAGGATCAGAGTAAAGCGTCCAGATTGGAATTACGATTTCAACCACCTAATGTTGGTAGCTAAACAAATGGACATTGTATTTTTTATCTCTACAACCCTGTGTAAAACTGATTAAACTGATACGACCAAACTATTTCTTTACCAGATACTGATATAAGCTAATGTCATTCTGGCTAAAAAAAGGCTTAGAGTAATATCCAAAGATAAAGGTGATATCATAGAGGCTCTCTGCCATGAGTCTCCATTCACCACTAAATACTTTAGTGGTTGTTAGCCTGTAGCATCACAGACATCTATCTGTACTTTATATCACCTACTGTACTCTCCTCTGTCAATACCCTTGTTGTTACCACCTCCTTTACTCCTCCTTTACTCCTCCTCCTCCTCCTCCTCCTCCTTAATTCACCTCTCATTGCCATCTACCTCCTCCCTCATCATAACTTTACCTCCCTTTGGTTCCCTCCTCTATCCACGTCCCCCATCTCTGCCCTGACATCATGGTCCCAGAGGAACGCTGTGATGGTAACGAGCCTTGATTCAGCAACATGACTCCAACCCCACCCCTTCTGCACTATCATTGAGTCAGCCTCTCTCTCCCTCAAGTGTTCTTACTTTCTATTTTTCTCCCTCTCTGCACCCTGTACCCCTGCCCACCCCTCCATTGAGTCAGCTTCTCTCTCTCCATGGCCCCAGTGCCAGCCTTACAAGTTCCAACTGCTCTCCCTCCATCCCCCTCCCTCCCTCTTTTCTTTCTTTCTTTTTCTTCCTTCTACCTTTCTACCCCCCCCCCCTGCTCTCTCTCTGCTGAAAGCTCCCCTGCCTCCAGCTGGCTCCAGGGCTCAGACTGCTCCCAACATGAATCTGAAAACAAGCGTTTCCCAAGTGGGCCAGGCTCTCATTTCACTGATGTATGTTTGGTACCAATGCTGCAGTGTACTGCAGTGTACTAAAATGAATATGTATCCATGTTGTGTGTCATTTGAGCACTATCCTCATTTTGTTAATGGCTTTGATTACCTCAGTTAAATGCTAGGCATTTCTAGAGTTGCATTTTTCGACTTTATTGCAAAATGCCAAACATCATCAAAGAGCAAGATCTACAATAACAGAGACACAGGTCAGACTGTTATTCAGGTAGGTTGTAAAATGGTGATACTTAAAAGAAGAAATATAGTCTGCCAAGGCCTTATGCATATATAGAAATGCTGATGGAAAACAGTAGATATTTCAATGTCTATGTCCAATGCAATTATCATTAATGCTTTGCTTAGTAAATTATTCATAAACTCATTTAAGCGATTAACCTCTGATCAATAGATGTGTTTACTTATTCTTCAAAGTCTAATCTCCTAGAAGGTGGAGGTAGACATAATTCAGGAACACAATGTGGTTTAGGAATAGCCCTCTCAATGGAAAAACACTACAGTTGGTTATCACCACCCTACTCCACACAGAGACTATCAGTCCTGCCATGTCATAGAAAGGGGGGGGGGGGGGTAATATTGAGCTAATAGGACAGGAACACCAGGGTGATACCCCTGGCTGGCTATCGCCTATCTGGGGCTCTGATAGTGCAGGAGGGTGATGGGCTTGAGGGAAGCTTTGGCCTCATCCTCAATAACCTGAGGGCATAGGGTGACCACAGTCACTCCTCAAAATAAGGCCACTATATTTAGTGTTCAAGTCTTGATATTGAGGTGTTTAAGCATGACATGGAGTTACAAGGGCAAAACAGACCTGGAAATAAATTATAGAGCACATACAGTGCCTTGCGAAAGTATTCGGCCCCCTTGAACTTTGCGACCTTTTGCCACATTTCAGGCTTCCAACATAAATATATAAAACTGTATTTTTTTGTGAAGAATCAACAACAAGTGGGACACAATCATGAAGTGGAACGACATTTATTGGATATTTCAAACTTTCTTAACAAATCAAAAACTGAAAAAATGGGCGTGCAAAATTATTCAGCCCCTTTACTTTCAGTGCAGCAAACTCTCTCCAGAAGTTCAGTGAAGATCTCTGAATGATCCAATGTTGACCTAAATGACTAATGATGATAAATACAATCCACCTGTGTGTAATCAAGTCTCCGTATAAATGCACCTGCACTGTGATAGTCTCAGAGGTCCGTTAAAAGCGCAGAGAGCATCATGAAGAACAAGGAACACACCAGGCAGGTCCGAGATACTGTTGGGAAGAAGTTTAAAACCGGATTTGGATACAAAAAGATTTCCCAAGCTTTAAACATCCCAAGGAGCACTGTGCAAGCGATAATATTGAAATGGAAGGAGTATCAGACCACTGCAAATCTACCAAGACCTGGCCGTCCCTCTAAACTTTCAGCTCATACAAGGAGAAGACTGATCAGAGATGCAGCCAAGAGGCCCATGATCACTCTGGATGAACTGCAGAGATCTACAGCTGAGGTGGGAGACTCTGTCCATAGGACAACAATCAGTCGTATATTGCACAAATCTGGCCTTTATGGAAGAGTGGCAAGAAGAAAGCAATTTCTTAAAGATATCCATAAAAAGTGTTGTTTAAAGTTTGCCACAAGCCACCTGGGAGACACACCAAACATGTGGAAGAAGGTGCTCTGGTCAGATGAAACCAAAATTGAACTTTTTGGCAACAATGCAAAACGTTATGTTTGGCGTAAAAGCAACACAGCTCATCACCCTGACCACACCATCCCCACTGTCAAACATGGTGGTAGCAGCATCATGGTTTGGGCCTGCTTTTCTTCAGCAGGGACAGGGAAGATGGTTAAAATTGATGGGAAGATGGATGGAGCCAAATACAGGACCATTCTGGAAGAAAACCTGATGGAGTCTGCAAAAGACCTGAGACTGGGATGGAGATTTGTCTTCCAACAAGACAATGATCCAAAACATAAAGCAAAATCTACAATGGAATAGTTCAAAAATAAACATATCCAGGTGTTAGAATGGCAAAGTCAAAGTCCAGACCTGAATCCAATCAAATCCAATCAAATTTTATTTGTCACATACACATGGTTAGCAGATGTTAATGCGAGTGTAGCGAAATGCTTGTGCTTCTAGTTCCGACAATGCAGTAATAACCAACAAGTAATCTAACTAACAATTCCTAAACTACTGTCTTATACACAGTGTAAGGGGATATAGAATATGTACATAAGGATATATGAATGAGTGATGGTACAGAGCAGCATAGGCAAGATACAGTAGATGGTATCGAGTACAGTATATACATATGAGATAAGTATGTCAACAAAGTGGCATAGTTCAAGTGGCTAGTGATACATGTATTACATAAGGATGCAGTCGATGATATAGAGTACAGTATATACATATGCATATGAGATGAATAATGTAGGGTAAGTAACATTATATAAGGTAGCATTGTATAAAGTGGCTAGTGATATATTTACATAATTTCCCATCAATTGCCATTATTAAAGTGGCTGGAGTTGAGTCAGTGTCAGTGTGTTGGCAGCAGCCACTCAATGTTATTGGTGGCTGTTCAACAGTCTGATGGCCTTGAGATAGAAGCTGTTTTTCAGTCTCTCGGTCCCAGCTTTGATGCACCTGTACTGACCTCGCCTTCTGGATGATAGCGGGGTGAACAGGCAGTGGCTCGGGTGGTTAATGTCCTTGATGATCTTTATGGCCTTCCTGTAACATCGGGTGGTGTAGGTGTCCTGGAGGGCAGGTAGTTTGCCCCCGCTGATGCGTTGTGCAGACCTCACTACCCTCTGGAGAGCCTTACGGTTGAGGGCGGAGCAGTTGCCGTCTGTGGAGAATCTGTGGAAAGAACTGAAAACTGCTGTTCACAAATGCTCTCCATCCAACCTCACTGAGCTCGAGCTGTTTTGCAAGGAGGAATGGGAGGAATGGGAAAAAATTTCAGTCTCTCGATGTGCAAAACTGATAGAGACATACCCCAAGCGACTTACAGCTGTAATCGCAGCAGAAGGTGGCGCTACAAAGTATTATCTTAAGGGGGCTGAATAATTTTGCACGCCCAATTTTTCAGTTTTTGATTTGTTAAAAAAGTTTGAAATATCCAATAAATGTTGTTCCACTTCATGATTGTGTCCCACTTGTTGTTGATTTTTCACAAAAAAATACAGTTTTATATCTTTATGTTTGAAGCCTGAAATGTGGCAAAAGGTCACAAAGTTCAAGGGGGCCGAATACTTTTGCAAGGCACTGTAACTGCTTAACCACTGACGCTCACGCCCATTGAAAACGTGGTCATAGAAACATTTCTACCCCCTTTCCCGTTCTAAGCTAAAAAGATAGCAAGCCAAGCTAACCTGCAGAGCGCAGATCAGCTGTTGGAACTGGTGGAACTGGTGGAAGGTTAACAGGTGGCTTTGGATGTCCTGCAACGTGGACAACCACAGAAGGCTGAACCCTCCAAAAGGGTGGAGGACCACGTTGGGACCCCAGCCAAGGATGGGGGGACACCAACATCCAGCTCCCCGAGACGATGCCCCATCCTGAACCTGGACAGCAGGAAGTGCTACGAGCGTGGCGAGCTGGGACACATCGCTGGAACTGTCCAAACCTCGATGTCCCGGTACCTTCCACCTCAGCCAGTGAGGTAACCACCGGTCATCCCTGTGGCTTGCTGATGGCATGCTGGGCTGAGGAGAGTGGTCCTTCCCCTGTTACCCCGGTAAGAGCCAATGGAAAGAACACCATGACACTTTTGGACTCCGGGAAAATGGTGACCCTGATCTGACCTGACTTCACCCACTCCCTGAACCTGACTGACACCATGGCCATCACATGCATACACAGTGAGACCAAGGACTATCCTACCACACTCCTCCACCTACAGACCACAAAGGGACAACACACAGGGCCTGTGGGAGTTGTCCCGAAACTGCTTGTGCCGGTCCTTATTGGGAGGGATTTCCCGATGTTCCACCAACTGTGGACCAGTATGTCCGGAGACGTGGGGAACCAGAAGGGTGGAGTAAGCCAGAGAGGTGGGAGAGACCCCGGAAGGAGGGATGCCCGAACCCCTCTCGGAGGGTGACTCGGGTGAAGCAAGACTGGAGGAAGGTGTGGCGAGTTTGGAAGACATGTCCCGATGGACCATGAGGTGGCGCCAGAACCCACCTCTCTAACGGGCCAGTTCGGCCCGTCCCAATTGAAGGATCCCAGCCTGGCTAGCGCTCTCCAGCAGGTGACCATGGTGGATGGAAAGCCCATAGAGGGAGTAAGTCATATCACCAACCCCCATTTTTCTATAAAGACGAATGACGAATGTATGGAGTTGTTGTTGGTGTCCCGTCCCTTTGAACAACCTGTCCTGCAGTTGGCGCACTCCCTCCTTCTTGGGGCTCACCTTGGGGGGGAGAAGACCTTAGACCGGATCAAGGCACGATTTTCCTGTCCGAGTGTGAAGAGAGCAGTGGAGGATTACTGTTGCAGTTCCCCGTAGTACCAGCAGGTGGTGCCAAATCCACACTTTCGCAGCCCCTTAATTCCCTTCCAATTATTTCAGTCCCTTTCAGCAGGCTCGCAATTGACCTGGTAGGACCTCTACCCAAGAGCAACTGATGGCACCAATAGATCCGGCTGATTCTGGACTATGCCACCAGGTACCCGGAAGCCATTCCCCCATGCACCATGGCCACCAAGGGAATCGCACATGCTGTTATCCCGAGTGGGCATTCCCGATGAGATATTAACCGACCAGGGAACCCCATTCATGTTGTGAATAATGAAGGATCTCTGCAAAGTGATTAAAATAACCCAGCTGTACACCTCAGTGTATCACCCTCAGACCGATGGGTTGGTGGAAAGATTAAATCAAACCCTGAAGCAGATGCTAAAGAGGGTGATGGAGGCGAACAGAAAGAATTGGGACCAGCTGCTACCCTACCTGATGTTTTCGATGTGAGAAGTGCCCCAAGCTTCAACAGGGTTCTCTCCCTTTGAACTCCTATATGGGAGACAACCTTGAGGACTGCTGGACGTGCCTAAAGAAGCCTGGGAACAGCAACCGTTGCCCCATCGAACCATGATGGAACACATGGAAGACATGAGAGATCGGATGGCAACCCTGTGGACCCTGGTACGGGAGCACATGCTGGAGGCCCAGGAGACTCAAGCACAGGTGTACAGCAAAGGGGCACAACGAAGAGACTTCCAGCCAGGAGACAAAGTGTTGGTGTTTGTCCCTTCCTCAGAATGTTCGTTTTTGGCTCTATGGAATGGGTCATACGAAGTCATTGAGAAGGTGGGTGAAGTTAACTATATGGTCAGATAGCCGGGATGTAGGCATCTGACCCAGATTTACCATGTGAATATGTTAAAGAAATGTAATGAGCATTATGTACTATATTCTATTTCCCCGAAGAAGGCTACCACAGAGACCAAGCCGGCGGAGGTGGAGCTGGGGGAGCAGCTGAGTCAAGCATAGAAGCAGGAGCTGCCGGAGCCAGGATGTGTTCTCCAGTGAACCAGAACACACCGATCTGGTACAGCACAGCATCATCACAGAACCCGTGAAAACCAGAAGCAAAGAGAGAGGCCGTCAGGACCGAGGTAAATATGATGTTGGGAGCTGATATTATCAAAGAGTTGAATAGTGAGTGGTGCAGCCACATAGTATTGGTGCCGGACGGGTCCATTCGCTTCTGTAATGATTTCTCGACCTGACGAAGGGTTATTGGCAGATGCCCTTAGCTCCTGCGGCGAAGGGAGAATACTGCTTTTGCCACCCCTGCCATGCTGTTCCACTACAAGAAGCTGCCCTTTGGGTTGCATGGGGCCCTGGCCACCTTCCAGAGGTGGATGGACTGGATTTTACATGGCTTCCTACCTAGATGATATTGTGATCCGTGGGAGACACATCTAAACCCAGTGAGCGCGGTATTGCAGACCTTGTGGGGGGCGGGGCTAACAGCTAACCCAAGGACATGTCGGCTCCAGCCTGCGGAAGGGTGAGTACCTGGGGTATACGATCGGGAGGGGATGTGTCAAAAACCCAGGTGAGGAAAGTGGAGGTGATTCGGACTGGCCCTCCCCCTCCCCAAGAAGCAGGTATGCACGTATGTGGGGTTGATTAGTTACTACCGGAGATTTATTCCTCACATTGGCTCCCTAGCCAGCCCCCAAACAGGTCTGACCAGGAGCCGTCTGTCTGCCCAAGTGAGGTGGAAGCCAGTGGAGAGAGGCTAGCACTGGAGAAATATGATCATATAGGTGTCGTGTCTCTATTATGGTTATGAGATTAGATGACATGCTATTTTCAATTTGATTACCTAACGTTTAATTGATTACGCGATTGAATTAAACCATGCAACAAATAGACCATTAATAACCTGGGGCACCATGGAAGAGTTAGATTTTATAGAGCGGCTATCTCCCAAATCCACTCTTAAAGATCTGAAGATCTTTTATATCAATAGCAGTCAATCATGAATCATTCTTTACCTAATATCAGTCTCGTTCTGAAAAGTTGTAAAATCCTAGTCTGCACAAACCCAGCCTTTACTATGAATCATCCATACACATATTGGCTCAAATATTTATTTACTAACTAATTAAACAATTACAGAATAACGAATACATAATAACATTATACAGTAAATACCATCCCTAGTGGACTAAACAAAAACAGTTTGGTTATTACACAATAGATTCAGAGAGAAGAGAAGGGGGGTTTGGAAGGAAGACTAAGGAACATGGGTCTCTATCGGACCTGGAAAACTATTCTCACATAAATATATATGCCGCTAACGAACGCTCATTCAGAAAAGCAGTGCGTTATATTTTCATGAAGCTGGCTTCGATAGTTGAACTGGTGATGTGAGGCTCTGGTTTGCCCAGTCGATGTCGCCATCAACCTTTGTGGAATCTTTCGGGACATCGTCTGAGAGGTTCACCTCACTCTGGAGATGCTTCCGCATCGGTCAGTGTTCTCGTACTAGATTTCCGCATATGTTCAGCTGCAGTCTGATCAGTCGTTAGGTGATCAATAGTTCACACCATTTCACGTGTGGAGCAAGCTCTCACTGTAACGCTCGTCGTCGTAAGGAAGAGTGGACCAAAGCGCAGTGTGGAAAGTGTTCATGATCTTTATTGTCAAGAATCATTCAAACAAAAATAACAAATACAAAAACGAAAGCAAACAGTTTCGTCAGGCACAGATACTAAACGGAAAACAACACCCCACACAACCCAAATGGAAAATGACAACTTATATATGATCCCCAATCAGAGACAACGATTGTTATCTTTTCAAAAGTATTCTTATACTTTGTTAGACATTTTATCCCACATTCAAATGCAAGGCTCATAACTGAGGAACCTGTATAAACAGAGTTAGGGTAATGTGGCTGTATTGTCTTTCATGAGGTCACAAACATGAAACAAAACGGACCGGGTTGTAGCTGGCTTCTCCACCGACCGTTTACACATTCTCTAAATTAGGAACAATGTTTAATAACCCAATTCAGGGAGGTAGGAGGATTTGGCGGGGGAGTTCCTTTGTTCTACTGTGACCCTCTCTCTCCCATACTGCATGGCCAGGGAGAGAGGAGTCTCTGCACGGAATTGATGACGTGGTTGTTAAAGTCATAAAACTGCCCCCTCCTAACAAGAGGGGGGGGGTTCACATCTCTGCTAGAGGGCTAGCGTCCTCTTCAAACAATATTTACAAAAATGCTATTGTTATGCTGTGTAAATAAATACAACATCACTGCAGTCACAGAAATCCAATAGGCAACAACTGAGTTCATAGATGTTTCAAGCTACCTACACATGTCATAGCCACCTCTCTCTAAGCACTGAGCCAAACATCATGTCAGCCGTGGTCCTTTACCATACCTTTAGCCAATATTTGGACAAACTGGGAACTGGGACTACCTCATCCCCAGTCCTTAGAGGCAGTGGGATATTTTACTTGGTCCTACTGACTCTGACATACCATGCTGTGTGCGCGTGTGTGAAGAGCCAATGAAAATGGGTCATCTCCAGCCACAGCACATATAGCCATGCTTGAGTGATCCTGAAAGGGGAATCTTTCTCTCTCGTCTCGCAGGGATATGCTTCTTATAGATCAGCTGCTGTGTGTGTGTTCTTGCTTGTGTAGTGATACTATATATATCCCATTTAGCAGACGCTTTTGTCCAAAGCGACTTACAAGTCGGCTGGGGCCACTACTTTTACATATGGGTGGCCCCAGCGGGAATCGAACCCAATCGAACCCACGACGCTTGGCGTTGCAAGCGCCATGCTCTACCGACTGAGCCACACAGGACATACTAGAGAATACCTCTTCACTGTGGTAGCCCTGCAGGGGAACCACAGACCAATAACCACCCCTTGTGTTCTCCTTCATGCTACCAGTTGGCTGGCCTCTGTTTATTACTATACACGCTTAGAAATAAGAGTTATTTGGCCATCCCCATAGGAGAACCCCAGAGCCACCATGCAGTTAACCCTTATTGTGTGTGTGTGTGTGTGTGTGTGTGTGTGTGTGTGTGTGTGTGTGTGTGTGTGTGTGTGTGTGTGTGTGTGTGTGTGTGTGTGTGTGTGTGTGTGTGTGTGTGTGTGTGTGTGTGTGTGTGTGTGTGGTGGGTGGGTGGGTGGGTGGGTGCGCTTGTGTGTGTGTGTGTGCGTGCATGTGTGTGCCTCTGTTTCATCTCTAGGCTATAGAGCCACCATGCAGTTAGTGTCTCAGAACATGAAGTCAGATAACCTCCATTTTATTGTGCCAATGGGATTTATGCTGAACAAAAATATAAATGCAACATGCAACAATTTCAAAGATTTTACAGAGTTTCACTTCATAGAAGGAAATCAGTCAATTGGAATACATTTATTCGGCACTAATCTATGAATTTCACATGACTGGGCAGGGGTGCATAGGCCCATCCACTTGGGAGCCAGATCCACCCACTGGTGAGCCAGCCCCAGCCAATCAGAATGAGCTTTTCCCCACAAAAGGGCTTTATTACAGACAGACTCCTCAGCAACCCCTTCCCCCTCCGCAGACTATCCCGCAGGTGAAGTAGCCGGATGAGGAAGTCCTTGACTGGCATGGTTACACATGGTCTGTGTGACGCCACTTGGATGTACTGCCAAATTCTCTTAAATGATGTTTGAGGCAGCTGAAGGTAGCGAAATTAACATTAAATTCTCTGGCAACAGCTCTGGTGGACATTCCTGCAGTCAGAATGCCAATTGCACGCGCCCTCAAAACTTGAGACATCTGTGGCATTGTGTTGTGTGACAAAACTGCACATTTTCCAGTGGCCTTTTATTGCCCATAGCTTCTTGATATGCCACACCTATCAGGTGGATGGATTATCAAATCAAATCAAATTTGATTCATCACATTCGCCGAATACAACAATATCTTACAGTGAAATGCTTACTTATGAGCCCGTAACCAACAATGCAGTTTGAAAAAAATAAGAATAAGAGATAAAAGTAACACGTAATTCAAGAGCAGCAGTAAAATAAAAATGCGATACTATTTACAGGGGGGTACCGATACAGAGTCAATGCGGGGGCATGGTTAGTTGAGGAAGTATGTACATGTAGGTAGAGTTATTAAAGTGACTATGCATAGATGACAACAGAGAGTAGCAGTGGCGTGAAGAGGGGGAAGGGGGGCAATGCAAATTGTCTGGGTAGCCATTTGATTGGATGTTCAAGAGTCTTATGGCTTGGGGGTAGAAGCCTCTTGGACCTAGACTTGGCGCTCCGGTACCGCTTACTGTGTGGTAGCCGTGAGAACAGTCCATGGCTAGCATGGCTGGAGTTTTTGACAATTTTTAGGGCCTTCCTCTGACACCGCCTGGTATAGAGGTCCTGGATGGCAGGAATCTTGGCCCCAGTGATGTACTGGGCCGTCCCCACTACCCTCTGTAGTGCCTTGCGGTTGGAGGCTGAGAAGTTGCTATTATCTTGGAAAAGTGGAAATTCTCACTAACAGGGATGTGAACAAATATGTGTACAACATTTTTGAGAAATAAGCTTTTTGTGCGCATGGAACATTTCTGGGAACTTTAATTTCAGCTCATGAAAAATTGCCAGCACTTACACTGTCGAGGAAACTAGAGGAACCCTTATGTTGCCAGACAGCAACAAAGTCCTGTTGTACAGAATTTGTTTTGCAAATGACCGTCTGCATAGTGGACCTAACCTAGTTAAAGAATTTCCATGGTAAGCATAATGTTTTTATCGTATTTGTAAAAAGAATTGGGCCTCTAACATAGATTATTGGGATTAATTGAAACATGGATTAATCTGATAATTTTGGTTGACCCACAAAGTTACATTTTTGTTGTTTTGGTACGTAGATGAGCAACAACCATAAACTGCTTTAATCTGGTAAACACTTGACCCCTCAAAAAAACACATGGGGCTTTATGGAGAGAGAGAGACTCACTGCCTCATCCAGTCCCCAAATCCCCTGTCACATCTGCACATACTGATGTCAGCTAGACACTGATGTGACTTTGTCTCTGTCTTTGTCCTGTGGCGGAATAGAGGACCAGACCAATCAGTGGGGGAGACCAGAGCTGGCAGGTTGGGAGGGGGAGAATCGCAGGCAGGCAGGCGGTCTGCACCATCTGCTCATTCTGTTCTCCAGGGCACAGACGAGGCACCCCAATCCTAAACCATATCAACAGGAGCACAATGCAGCAGGTCCTTAATTATTTTATGTATGCTTTATTAAACCAGGGAACTCACATTGTGATTGAAATCTCTTGTTGATTGAGGTGCAAAATAGACTCATCTATTCTCATACTATGCTTGTTAATTGTACAAATAACATGGCATGGTGATTTGTTTTGATGGATGGCAATGTGAAATTGATCAACAGATTGTGCATGATAATGTAAGCTCTTGCTTTGTCACAGACAGGGGACAAATATACATTATCCATGGGTATATCCAGTTCAAATGATGAGGGCATATCAGAGAGGTTTAGGTGACTCAGCGATTATAGATAGACAATATAAATGGGTAGCAGGCTGAACTACAGCAATCAATGAACACTGACTTCACTGGCCTGGAAAGGGAGAGCAGGATCCATAATCTCTGTACAGTCCCACAAACTCTGGAAACATTTCACACAGTGCTACGACAATAACAAAAGCTTTGTGTTAAAAATGCCTAATTGATGTATGTTTTAGTTATTTTTTGTTGTTATATCTATAGTTCATTTTATCCTGACCAAATTACAATCATTGCATTCAACTAAAGTATGTAAAACTGATATAGAACTTCATTGGTTAAATTGTGAGCTAGAACCGAAGTGACACAAACGAAGAAAAAGCAAACTAAATATAAACCAAGGAAAGTTTAAAATATTCAGAGAGCTCGATATCACACAGCCTGAACAAAAGCAATGCCTCTTTAATGTCTGTGCTATTGTTTTTATTTGCCATCAGGAGAGAATCAAGCTAAAAATACCATGAAATGACATGGTTTGTCATTTCACATTGATTGAAGTTACATTTTTCCTCAATCCCAACACTAGTGTTTACATAACCCCCTTCTGTATGTCAAATACAGGGGAATTGAGTGGATCTTTCCCATGAATTGTATAGCTAGCTACTGGTGCATGTAGGAAGGACTGTCCAAAGGCTGATACTGTATGTGGCTTAGCTAGTAAGAGCATGCATGGTGCTGGCAATGGCAAGGTCATAGGTTCAATTTCTGCAGAGGTCAGATACATACTAAATGGACAACTGACATAATGGGAGACAGAAGACATTGTTCCACTGACCACCATTATTAATAATTAGTCCTCATCGTTCAATCCTAATGAACTCAAGCATGTTTGCACCTAGCCGCGTCATATGTAGCAGCGTCCTCAGAACATGCGCAGACCAGCTGGCTGGAGTGTTTACGGAAATATTCAATCTGTCACTATCCCAATCTGCTGTCCCCATGTGCTTCAAGATGTCCATTATTGTTCCTATACCCAAGAAAGCAAAGGTAACTGAACTAAATGACTATCGCCCCGTAGCACTGACTTCTGTCATCATGAAGGGCTTTGAGAGGCTAGTTAAGGATCATATCACCTCTACTTTACCTGACACCCCAGACCCACTTCAATTTGCATACCGCCCCAGTAGATCCACAGATGATGCAATCGCCATTACACTCCACACTGCCCTATCGCATCTGGACAAGAGGAATACCTATGTAAGAATGATGTTCATTGGCTATAGCTCAGCCTTCAACAGCATCGCACCCTCCAAGCTCACCATTAAGCTTGGGGCCCTGGATCTGAACCCCGCCCTGTTCAACTGGGTCCTGGACTTCCTTATGGGCCCCACCCCCCTCCCCCAGGTGTTGACGGTAGGAAACAACACCTCCACTACACTGTCCTCAACACAGGTGCCTCACAAGGGTGAATGCTTTGCCCCCTCCTGTACTCCCTGTTCACCCACGACTGTGTGACCAAGCACACCTTCAAATCAATCATCAGGTTTGCAGATGACACAAGAGTAGTAGGCCTGATTACCAACCATGATGAGACAGACTACAGGAAGGAGGTGAGGGCCCCTGACGGAGTGGTGCCAGGAAAATAACCCCTCCCTTAATGTCAACTAAACGAAGGAGCTGATTGTGGAATTCAAGAGACAGAGAGAGCACACCCCTATTCACATCGACGAGACCGCAGTGGAGAAGGTGAAAAGCTTCAAGTTCCTCTGTGTACACATCACTGACAATTTGAAATGGTCCACCCACACAGCCAGTGTGGTTAAGAAGGCGCAACTGCGCCTCTTCAACCTCAGGAGGCTGAAGAAATTTGGCTGGGCCCCTAAGACCCTCACAAACTTTTACAGATGTACAATTGAAAGTATCCTGTCGGGCTGTATCACCGCCTGGTATGGCAACTGCACCGCCCCACAACCACACAGCTCTCCAGAGGATGGTGCGGTCTGCCCAACACATCACCGGGGGCACACTGCCTGCCCTCCAGGACACCTACAACATCCGATGTCACAGGAAGGCCAAATCATCAAGGATATCAACCACCTGAGTTGCATCAAAGCTGGGACCAAGAGACTGAAAAACAGCTTCTATCTCAAGGCCATCAGAATGTTAAATAGTCATCAATAGCCGTCTACCACAGGGTTACTGAACCCTGCACCTTCGATGCTGCTGCCCTATGTACATAGACATGGAATCACTAGTCACTTTCCATGGAACACTTGTCACTTTTAATAATGTTTACATACTGGTGTACTCATTTCATAGGTATATACATAACTGTATTCTACTGTATTTTAGTCAATGCCACTCAGACATCGCTCATCCTAATATTTATGTATTTCTTTATTCCATTATTTTACTTTTAGATTTGTGTGTATTGTTGTGAATTGTTAGTTACTACTGCACTGCTGGAGTTAGGAACACAAGCGTTTTTCTACACCCTCAAGAACATCTGCTAAATATTTGTATGTGACCAATAAAATGTGATTTGATTTGATGATGGATGATGGTAGCTGTGGGTAGACAATGAGGAAGGGGGGTGTAACTCATCTTGCCTGAAGTGGACCACCATATGGTGACATGAAAGGATGGCAAACATGGTGCCAAGCAGAAATGAGACTAGTAAATCCTCCAACTATACAGAATATGGGATAAGTAAGAGACTTATGTGACAGTAAAGAAAGAAAACCTACAATGTAGGTTATAGGCTATGCAGCTCCTGTGTGCTACCTTTAATTTATTTTACATCTTTTTTCAGCACGGGACTTATCATGTGACAGCTATTTTCTTCCTCCCTTTATCTTCCCTTTCTCTTTCCTTCTCCATCTTCTGCCTCCCCTCGTCTCCCTCTCTTCCTGAAAAAACACCTTTCTTAAGAGATAAGAGTTTGTAGACTGTGAAGTCTATGGTGCGCTAGCCTAGTTATAGAGAACAAAAATAAAGCCTTTAGAGATTTCTTATAGTCTCAGTGTTGGAGTCCTGGGGTGTGACATTACCTAACAAATAGACAGGCAGAAGCTGACTTCCTTCAGGATTGGGGATGTAGCCCTCTCAAGTCCTCTAATAACAATACAATAAATTATGTTGATAAATGATGCATAACTGCAGCTTTCTGGCTCTGGAGGAAACATGGGTCATTCCATGGATCCTCTGCAGTCATGGCTCTTTGTGTGATTAAAAAAATATATATACATAAATTTGATTTTTAAAAATGTATTTATGTATCCTTTATTTAACTAGGCAAGTCAGTTAAGAACAAATACCCCGGCCAAACCCTAACCCGGACAACCCTGGGCCAATTGTGCGGCACCCTATGTGACTCCCAATCACGGCCGGTTGTGATACAGCCTGGAATCGAACCAGGTCTGTAGTGCCTCCTCTAGCATTGAGATGCAGTGCCTTTAGACTCCTGTGCCACTTGGGAGCCCAAATAGCACAGACAACGTGATAAAAACGCTATTTCATCCAATAAATCGTATAGCTACCCTTCAGTCAGTCTACTATGGCCAATACACAGATGAAGGCAAAGGCAGTCCTCGATAGTTCACGGTCAAGAACGTGCATCTGGTTAGTTGGAGCCATACATTGAAGACTTATGTAATCATCACACTTTATTCAAGGTCTGTAAAGCCCTTAAATGCAGGTCAAGGACACACGTTTGACATTTCATCCCCAAAATTCACATATTTTCGATGAATAAAATGGAAACAATAAATGTATATATTCCACTAAATACATTCAACGTTCATTATTCATTACCAAAGTAATTAAATGTTATGGAGACGCTCGTCTTGTCTGTGCTGATGTCTAGAAATCCCAAAAACTACAACTACCAAGAGTGCGGAGAGAGGAGTAAACAGCCAATAGAATTGCAGAATTGGCATTGACGACACATTTGGGGCTTTTTATGCGCGAACTGGCCATGCTCGAGCAGAAAATTCGCGGCTAAAGTCTGGCTGCTGAGGAGGAGTTGGTTTCACTGTTTGTGAAGGTGGGTGGCACGTTACTCTGTTGCGTAGTTAACGTTATCCCTACAAAATATATGATTTAAAGATTGGAATGTTCTAGCTAATCTTGCCTGATATGTATTTTTTTTTTTAAACGAGTTGGTCTAGTGGTGATAAAATGGGTTACCTCTCGGCTTCAATATTGGCTAAACGCCACGGTTGCCCTCTTTTTTTTTTTGTACGTTAACTAACAACCAACCTAGCTAATTTCATGTCTTTCGAAATAGTTTGACTGCTCTAGTGAAAATGGAATGTAATTGTAACAAAAAAGTGGATGGATGGCTGGTTAGCTGCTATAGTGCCGTGGTACTGTAACGTTAGTCATCTTTTGATTGTTCTGTTGCCTTCAGACAGTGACAAGTTGTTTGTCTTGACATTACATATTGGGTAGGGATGCACACTTGATAGTGCGTGGTGCAAATTACTTTCTATTGATTACACGACGTAACTAGCTAGTAACAAGTCATTCTGCATTTACTATAATAATACACAGGTCATTGAAATTTTAAATTAGCTAATTTGATTTACTTTGAGCCATTCATTGATGCATTTCGATGTAAGCATTTTGTTTGCAGGGTATTTTGAAAAACAGACGCTGTTGCCATCCATATTTGAAGTTTTCCGTCGCCACTAACAATTTTAAGGTTATTGAGGTTTCAATGATTGTTCGCTGAACGTTCAGGTTAAAAATCAGTTTACCAGTCGTTCAAACACGTTGAACTTGATAAGCGGGGCATCGTGCAAGTCGCAAAGCGGGCTGAGCTGTTGGAGCACGCGCCCCTCTTTGTTTGCAGCTGCTCACGTTGACGTTCATTGCAACCAAACAAAAGCGGCTTTCTTGTGCCGTTACCTAATATTTTGGGACCAAAACAAGTTTGGTGACCCTGAAACGTTCTCGTCTCTGTATTTAGAATTTGTCATATTTTGATTGCTGCAGGTGCCCCCCCCCCCTTATCCAATATAATGAATTTGGGTTAAGTGCATAATGAGCTAGCTACATGGGAACACTTTATACGTTCTTACATAAGTTGATATTTATCATTGAGCTCTTGACGAACCTCCGCATCTTTGTCTGACTTTGGCAGCACCACTTTACCAGTCAAATTCCAGTACATACTCATGTATTTAACGAATAACGGCGATTATGATTATTTTTGCTTTTGAATGGTTCAAGTATTATACTTAGGTGCTCTCGAACTTTTGCCCCCCCCCCCCCCCTGTGTTTTTTAGCTAGTGAACTACACGCACAAACAGGTGCACCGTTTTTGCAGCTTGTGTTCTGCTGACTGCCTCTATATTCAGAGATTAGTCTTGTTGGCTTCCGTTGTATATTATAGCTGCCAAATATCTTTTGTAGCTCCCCAATGACATTTTCAACCCCCTGAAATGTTGGTAAGCTTTAGCCTTTTGTTCTGAGACACAGCCTGTTTATTCATCAACATGCATCCCTGCAACTGAGGCTGTAGCCTGGCATTGAAAGGGCCTCGCCCATCTACAGTAGGGTATTCTTGACTTCGTTAAATCTAGTGTACATGCTAGACGGTAGTGCCGACAAAATACCCGTATTGCGATTTTGTTTTCATGGCAAAAATAAGAACGTGAAGCCTAACTATTTGGTATTTAAAAAAAAAACGTGTAAAATGTGCTTCAGTTGGGAAAATAAATGTCTGGATGACAACATAATGTTTGATTCCTCGTTTCGTTTCCTTGCCACGATACTAATGAATATTGATACTGGTATCTTCCTGGCCCTACCAATGTTTCAATGTGCCATATAGCTAGCTGTGAATGAATGACACGTTTTTTTTTATAGGGCGGTGGTTGCAGTGTTGAACATGACCGAAGGATGTCCCCACTGAGTGGGTCATGTTTTGCTTTTCGCAGCTCTGTTTAGTTAGACCGCGCTGTATTCAGGTGGAACACTATCACACTAGAGGGTGCTAGTGCTCTGTTGATTCAGGCACCTTGTGAAGATGGAGATTTCATCCTGTCTGCAGGGAGTGGGTGGAGCTGGTTCTTCATGTTCAAGGACATACTAATGCATTTTTAAAGGTTTATTACGTGTGCTTGTTGGTGTCTAGGCTGGGTTACTGTAAAATCACTGACAACTGATTTCAAAGGGGCTTTATTAAATAAATGTGATACTAATTGATACATTTTCTTCCTTACAGGTACATTGACTCTGTCCACTGCTGAAATGGCCTCTTCCTGCGGAGGCAAGTTGTTTTAAAAGCTGAAAATAATCACAATCTGTCCACTCTTATCTTAGTGACCAGGTGGAAGCCAGTCTAATGAGCTTCCACCATATGTTTTTCACCAGTCATGTCTTCCCATCAGTCCAGATGAGAGGAATATATATATATATATATATATTTTTTACAGGGAGCCTTAAATAAATGTCTAGCGGCGCAATTCTGTCTGTACTAGAGGTCAACCGATTATGATTTTTCAACAATTATTGGAGGACCAAAAAAGCAGATACTGATTAATTGGCCAATTTTTAAAATGTATTTTATTTATAATAATGACAATTACAACAATACTGAATGAACACTTATTTTAACTTAATATAATACATCAATAAAATCAATTTAGCCTCAAATAAATAATGAAACGTGTTCAATTTAGTTTAAATAATGCAAAAACAAAGTTTTGGGCGTGCAATATGTGCTAATGTTTCAGTTCCTTGCTCAGAACATGAGAACATATGAAAGCTGGTGGTTCCTTTTAACATGAGTCTTCAATATTCCCAGGTAAGAAGTTTTAGGTAGTTATTATAGGACTTTCTCTCTACCATTTGTATTTCATTAACCTTTGACTATTGACTTTTCTTATAGGCACTTTAGTTTTGCCAGTGTAACAGTATAGCTTCTGTCCCTCTCCTCGCTCCTCCCTGGGCTCGAACCAGGAACACAACAACAGCCACCATCGAAGCAGCATTACCCATGCAGAGCAAGGGGAACAACTACTAGAAGGCTCAGAGCGAGTGACGTTTGAAAAGCTATTAGCGCATGCTAACTAGCTAGCCATTTCACTTCGGTTACACCAGCCTCATCTCGGGAGTTGATAGGCTTGAAGTCATATACAGCGCAATGCTCTGACGCACAACGAAGAGCTGCTGGCAAAATGCATGAATGTGCTGTTTGAATGAATATTTACGCGCCAGCATCTGCCTACCACCGCTCAGTCAGATGCTTGTATGCTCAGTCAGATTATATGCAACGCAGGACACACTAGATAATATCTAGTAATATCATCAACCATGTGTAGTTAACTAGTGATTATGATTGATTTGTTTTTTAAAATATAAGTTTAACTAGCTAGCAACTTATCTTGGCTTACGGCATTCGCGTAACATGCTCCTTGTGGAGTGCAACGAGAGGCAGGTCGTTATTGCGTTGGACTAGTTAACTGTAAGGTTGCAAGATTGGATCCCCCGAGCTGACAAGGTGAAATCTGTCGTTCTGCCCCTGAACGAGGCAGTTAACCCACCGTTCCTAGTCCGTCATTGAAAATAAGAACGTGTTCTTAACTGACTTGCCTAGTTAAATAAAGGTGTAAAAAAATGTATATTAAAAAATCGGCAAAATCGGTGTCCAAAAATACTGATTTCCGATTGTTATGAAAACTTGTAATCGGCCATTCCGATTAATCGGTCGACCTCTAGTCTGTACCCCCCCTTCTCTGAATTGTTCGTATCCCTGTCCTGAGTCCTCTTCCCTTGTTTGGAAGGATTTGTATTTCTGTTTGCACACAGACAAGTTCCCCATTATCATAGAAACCGCCATGTTGATGTACTTGTTTCAGTAACTGAAATGCATAATTTGTCCCATCCAGATATTCTGGTTAAGGAGATTGACAAACGTGCGTCTGGCCAGGCGTTCGAGGTGATCCTAGGAGCTCCAGCTCCAGACGCCAAGGGAGAGTTCCCCCTTTCTCCCCCCAAGAAGAAGGACCTGTCTCTGGAGGAGATCCAGAGGAAACTAGAGGCTGCAGAAGAGAGGAGGAAGGTAGGTTGTGCTCCAGTTAGATGCTACACTGAACTCTATGCCTATGGAGATGCTCTTGAGCCAAAAGGGGTCCCCTAAAAGGAAATATATTGTCCAGAAATTACCTTTTTTGACAAAGGGTCATCTACCCTCACCCATGAATAGTAGTGTATATTGTTAGGTAAAAACAAAAGGGTATCACAGAACTTGGGTGAAACATTTATGATTGACTGTTAGTTTTTCCATCTACCTGCCAATGACAGGTGGACTAAAGTTAATTTCCCACCCTGCTTAGAATGCTGATACAATATTTATTGCCACTCTTACCATTTGCTACTAATTTTAATGAGATTTGATCTAAACATTTCTGCAGAGGGACAAGACTGAGCTCTGATAATGGGTTTTGATCAGCCAGGGAAGTAAAAGTGCAACAAATGCCTCTATTTTAAAGAGGACACTATGAATAAAAAATACTGGCGTTTTTGGTACAGCCAGCTAGTGCAAAAATATTGCATTGTCTACGATATGCTTTATCGTCAAATTATGAGTTGTTACTTTATTAATTGCTTTATCAATTTTATCCTTTTTGGACCCCCAAAGATGCAGGATCACAAATACGACTACAATATCCTGACGTAACTAGCTTTTTTTATTTATTTTCTTCCCACCATCGCTAGTATTCATTAAAATATTTTGCCTTGTTGCCCTGACAAGCCTCTATGATGGGGATCAACTAGATTCAGTGTTTATTTTGTTTTGATAGGCTGGAAATTGATAGAATCTCAAATGGCTGTGATTGACTGAAACCTAAATCCTTTCATTCATTGCTTACATTTGTGTATCTCTGTGGGGAATACTTCGGGACAGATTTGCCAAATGTTTAAACTCCTTGGCGCTGGTGGTCTTATGTCCTGCCCTCCAGAACTTGGTGTGGGCGAATCACCTGTGGCTGCAGCCAGTTGGGGAACCCTGCTCTGTATTATTAAAATGTTTTGTAGTTGGATGTCTGAATCACACTCCTCTCTTGTGCCATCCTCCAGTCCCATGAAGCGGAGGTTCTGAAACACCTCGCTGAGAAGCGGGAGCATGAGAAGGAGGTGCAAAGGAAAGCCATGGAGGAGAACAACAACTTCAGCAAAATAGCTGAGGAGAAGCTTAACCAGAAGATGGAGGCTAACAAAGAAAACAAGGAGGCCCTTCAGGCAGCCATGAGTGAGAAGTTCAAGGAGAAGGTATGTGAAACTAACTTTTATTTAACCTGCAGATCTGTCTTGCTGTGATCATCTGACTCGGCTACCAGTCATTTTCAATGAAGGACAACACTGTGGTTCAATATTGCAGGTGACTGCTGACTCCAAATCACCTTGTATCATAAATAATGACTATTTGTAGATCAGTCACAATTTACCCATGATGCATCATGGTGTTGACGCTCTGGAACATGATCAGTGACTTCATGGCCTGAGCCTAGATAGCGACCACAGTAACATTTTCGAAGTTTGTACAAATTTCGACATGGCCGACACCCATTCAGGAGGGTGCGGTTCTTGCTTGCTAGCTTTTGACCTTGGCTAAAAACAGCTGCTGTTAGTAGGACATTAGGGATTTCGTTATTAGAATAATGTTTTTGCGCTAGTACACTTATTGCTGCCATAGGTTATCAAATGTATTTATAAAGCCCTTTTTACATTGGCAGATGTCAGTTTGAGGTCGACCGATTCTGATAAACACCGATTATTAGAGGACCAAAAAAGCAGATTAATCGGCCTATTTATTTGTATTAATGACAATACTGAATTAACACTTAACTTAATATAATACATCAATAAAATCAATTTAGCCTCAAATAAATAATGAAACATGTTCAATTTGGTTTAAATAATGCAAAAACAAAGTGTTGGAGAAAGTAAAAGTGCAAAATGTGCTATGTAAGAAAGCTAACGTTTCAGTTCCAAGCTCAGAACATGAGAACATATGAAAGCTGGTTCCTTTTAACATGAGTCTTCAATATTCCCAGGTAAAAAGTTTTAGGTAGTTATTATAGGACTATTTCCCTTCCCTGTTCTTATAGGCACTTTAGTATTGCCAGTGTAACAGTATAGCTTCCGTCCCTCTCCTCGCTCCTACCTGGGCTCGAACCAGGAACACAACGACAACAGCCACCCTCGATGCAGCATTACCCATGCAGAGCAAGTGGAACAACTACTCCAAGTCTCAGAGCGTGTGAGGTTTGAAACTCTATTAGCGCTCGCTAACTAGCTAGCCATTTCACTTCGGTTACACCAGCCTCATCTCGGGAGTTGATAGGCTTGAAGTCATAAACAGCGCAGTGCTTGACGCAAAACAAAGAACTGCTGGCAAAACGCATGAATGTGCTGTTTGAATGATTGTTTACGCGCCTGCTTCTGCCTACCACCGCTCAGTCAGATACTTAGATGCTTGTATGCTCAGTCAGATTATATGCAACGCAGGACACGCTAGATAATATCTAGTAATATCATCAACCATGTGTAGTTAAGTAGTGCTTATGATTGATTTGTTATTTATAAGTTTAATGCTAGCTAGCAACTTACCTTGGCTTACTGCATTTGCCTAACAGGCCGTCTCTATGTGGAGTGCAATGAGAGAGGCAGGTCGTTATTGCGTTGGACTAGTTAACTGTAAGGGTGCAAAATACCGATATCCTATTGTTATGAAAACTTGAAATCGGCCCTAATTAATCGGCCAGTCCGATTAATCGGTCGACCTCTAGTCATAGTGCTTATCCTAGAGGAATCAGGCCCTGAGGGGTGGCCAGTCCTCCCTCTTCTGCCTGTGCCTTGTGGAGATTATAAGAGTACATGGCCATTAAGGCCTGACTGTACCATCTGGTAGTGGCTGTCTTGACTGCATCAAATTGTTATAAAAAGCTAACAAGCTAAAGTAACAAGAATAATTAAGGCCATTTTGCTGTGCTCTCCGTCCAATGTCTACAACTCCAGTAGTTGAATACCAACATCATTTGGCTATTCGAATAACCATTCCTAAAGGAGACCACTCCAGTGGGTGTATCCAACGCCTTGATCACGTATCTCTGCAAATTAGTTCAGTTGGTTTGGATCAAATTAAACTTTTTTGCCACGTGCGCCGACTACGACAAGTGTAGACTTTACCGTGAAATGCTTACTTACAAGCCCTTAACCAACTGCAGTTCAAGAAGAAAGTATTTACCAAGTAGGCTAAAATAAAAGTAACACTAAGAATAACTAGGATATGTGTGTGTGTGTGGCCACTGGTACCTAGTCAGTGTGCAGGGATACAGACTAGTTTGAGGTAATTTGTACATGAATTTGGGAGACTTGCAGGAAAAAGTGAAGTGTTTTATGATCATTGTTTTTAATTGACTTCACATCAATGGTCAACATGCTGGTCAAGCTTGTGACAAATTGGCAAAGGAATGTATGCATGTATTGTCTGTTAAGAATTTCACTTTTGAAAGATGTCACTTCTCTTTTTTCCCAGGACAAGAAACTGGAAGAGGTGCGTGCTAAGAAGGAAACCAAAGAGGGCGGTGCTGAGACATCAGAAAACTGAACAGTTCAGTCAATGGGGGAATTGTATACTATAGGGTTTTTTACGTATCCAAAGATTGATTTATATTTAGTTGATGGCCAGTATTTTTGTTCACTGCCACCCACTTTATGAAGGAAATTAAGTTCTCCCCGTTTGTGAATTTAGATTCTCTGCTATAAGTGTACTTGCTATAGTTTTACATGTGGATATTGGTCTCCTTGTTGCTTCTATTCCACAGCTGTCTAAATGTTACTAGCCTTTAAATCCTCAATTCCTTTCAAATGGCATTGGAGGACAGGATCCAAGGTAATATCATTATCCCATTAATGAAAAAAGTTAGCAAGGATTTGACCTCTAACTATTTCATGCACAGCCCATTTATTTGGATATGTAGCTTTTGTCATTGCAGCTTCTGACCTAATGAAAAATAGCAGTGTATGTAGTTGTCCTTTAAGGAAGCATGTGCTGTGCATAGGCCCTCGACATGATCTCTCTATTCCATAGTGCCGCTTTGGAACAGTGTCCCCGTGTATCTCACACCTGACTGTTCATAGCACTTATTGATCACTGTTAACATATTGATTGGTTTCACCCTTTTTTCACAGCATCAGGTGTCTTATTGCAGCTTTTGCTGTTCAGAGATCTGCTTGTCTTGTTCTTTAAAGAGCTAGTGCTGATACGGCATCCTGATCCTATTACACTACCCAAAAGTAGTGCACTATATGGAATAGGGTGCCATTTCAGACACCCTAAAACTAATCTTTGTGCCACTGCAGGTTTTATGCATTTGTAAAGTGGAGTTGTGTCTCAAAGCACATGACTTAGTGCTGTTATAGGGCAATGAAGTAACTTTGCCAGACTTTTGAATCATCTAGCATGTTACTGGAAGTGGGTCTACACATGGAATGCAAAAGAGGAACACACTTTGGATTCTTAATAGATGTTACTCGTTGACTTAACTGTTGTACTAAAAAATAAAATTGTTAAATGCCATTCGTGCTTTATTGATTCCTTTGACGCTTCAGTAATTCTTTGAAGACTATCCTTTAACACCTAGCTAGAACAGGTTAAAGATGTGAGGATGAGTTAGCCTGAAATCCAAACTGATGCTCAGTTTTGTTCTGGATTCCATTCTAAGATTTAGTAGCCAGTATTTTCCCATCCCCCTAAGGTTGCGAGTATGTTGGGCTTAATCTTGCACATTGTAAATAATGTTACACTGGGACTAACCAATGAGCCTAGCATTATGATTCACTTGGAAAGCTTGTGATGTCTTCCCAATGGGTTAGGGTTTTTGACTCCTGGTGCCTATTTTACTATGACTGCCTAGGAACAGTGCGTTAACTGCCTGTTCAGGGGCAGAACGACAGATTTGTACCTTGTCAGCTCGGGGATTTGAACTTGCAACCTTTCTTTTGCTAGTCCAACGCTCTAACCACTAGGCTACCCTGCCATCTAGTGGGGTTTGGGACAAGTGCTGATCAGGGACAGTATTCAAACTACTGTTTTTAGTCTGGTTCAGACTGAAGGGTGGTGGTGGGGGGGGGGGGGGGGGGGGGGGGATACGGTTTTGATAGATTTAAGACATTTGCTGTGAATGGGATCAAACTGAAATGCATACTTTCCTGGCTTCATGTGACTGTCTTTGTTCCCTTCAGTCATTTTTCACCTGCAAGGGTGCTGGAGTGGTATACACAAGCATGCATCAAGTCACACAAGTTGTCTGGAGGCTGTCATGGTGAGAGGGCAGACTAAAAACAGTGAGCTGCAAAATACAGTTAAAATGATTTGGTATGGATCCTCAAGTTCTACAGCTGTACTATCGATGGCATCCTGGTTGCATCACTGCCCGGTATGGCAACCGCATGGCACAAGAGGGTGGTGTGTACAGCTCAGTACATCACTGGCCAAGCTTCCTGCTATCTAGGACCTGTATACCAGGTGGTGTCCAAGGAAGGCCCTAAAAATTGTCACTCCAGCCACCTTAGTCAGACTGTTCTCTCTGCTACTGCACTGCAAGTGGACGCACCCCCCCCCACCCCCCACCCACTTGTTACACTACTGCTACTCTATCTACGCATAGCCACTTTAACTCTACCTACACTTACATACTACCTCAATTACCTTGACTAATCTGTGTCCCCTCACAATGACTCTACCAGTAACCCTCGCTACAGGTATTTTACTGCTGCTCTTAGACTATATTTTTTTCTTAACTGCATTGTTGGTTAAGGGCTTGTACGCAAGCATTTCACTGTAAGGTGTACACCTGGTGTATTCGGCATATGTGACGAAGACAATTTTATTTGAATATTGAGCATGGAATTATGATAGTAAGACCACTAGGTGGCAATGTTGCACTTTAATTCAAGAAACAGCAATGGTTAGTCATCTTTTTCTCACTCCATTCTGTCAGGATATCTAAAATATTCACCTTTCATATTAATCAAATTTTTCCTTCGACATCCATCTCCCCTTAACAATCATTTTGTCAAAGGCTATATTAAGAAGTCTGGTAGATACTGCCATGAAAAAGTATTAATACCCCTTGACTTTTTCCATATTTTGTGTTACAGCCTCAATTTAAAATGTATTAAATTAAGATTTGTCACTGGCCTACAGACAATACTCCATACTATCAAAGTGCATGTTTTTTGAGTATTTAAAAATGGAAAGCTGAAATGTCTTGAGTCGGTATTACACCCTTTTGTCATGCCTAGCCTAAATAAGTTCCAATTGGCCTAACACGTCACATGTTGCACACTGTGTGCAATAATGGTGTTTAATGTGATTTTTTTATGACTACCTCATCTCTACCCCACCCATACAATTATCCGTAAGGTCCCTCAGTCGAGCAGTGGATTTCAAAAACAGATTCAAAGACGAGGGAGGTTTTCCAATGCCTCACAAAGATGGAACCTATTGGTAGATGGGTAAAACATGCTTTGGATGGTGTATCAATACACCCAGTCATTATAAAGACAGCTTTGCACACTTGGCATTCTCTCAATCAACAGCATGAGGTAGTCACCTGGAATGCATTTCAATTAACAGGTTTGCCTTATTAAAAGTTCATTTCTGGAATTTCTTTAATGCGTTTAAGTCCTATTTGGTGAAAGTCCATATTAAGGCAAGAACAGCTCAAATAAGCAAAGAGAAACGACAGTCCATCATTACTTAAAGACCTGGTCAGTCAATCTGGAAAATTCTATTCTTCAAGTGCAGTCGCAAAAACCATTAAGGGCTATGATGAAACTGGCTCTCATGAGGACCGCCAAAGGAATGGAAGACCCAGAGTTGCCAGCCTCATTAGAGTTACCAGCCTCAGAAATTGCAGCCCAATAAATGCGTCACAGAGTTCAAGTAACAGACACATCTCAATATCAACAGTTCAGAGGAGACTGTGTGAATCAGGCCTTCATGGTGAAATTGCTGCAAAGAAACCACTACTAAAGGAAACCAGGAAGAAGAGACTTGTTTGGCCCGAAACACAAGTAATGGACATTAGACCGGACCGAATTGGATATTTTTGGTTCCAAACGCCATATCATTGTGAGACGCGGTGTGGGTGAACGGATGATCTCCACATGTGTATTTCCCACCGTAAAGCATGGAGGAGGAGGTGTAATAGTGTGGGGGTGCGTTGCTTGTGACACTGTGATTTACTTAGAATTCAAGGCACACTTTACCAGCATGGCTACCACAGCATTCTGCAACAATACACCATCCCATCTCGTTTGGGCTTAGTGGGACTATCATTTGTTTTTCAACTGGACAATGACCCAACACACCTCCAGGCTGTGTAAGGGCTATTTTACCAAGAAGGAGAGTGATGGAGTGCTGCATCAGATGACATGGCCTCCACAATCCCCCGACCTCAACGAAATTGTGATGGTTTGGGATGAGTTGGACCGCAGAGTGAAGGAAAAGCAGCCAACAAGTGCTCAGCATATGTGGGAACTCCTTTAAGACTGTTGGAAAAGCATTCCAGATGAATCTGGTTGAGAGAATGCCAAGAGGTCAGTACAGGTGCATCAAAGCAGGGACTGAGAGACTGAAAAACAGCTTCTATCTCAAGGCCATCAGACTGTTAAACAGCCACCACTAACATTGAGTGGCTTCTGCCAACACACTGACTCAAGTCCAGCCACTTTAATAATGGAAAACTTGATGTAAAAAATGTATCACTAGCCACTTTAAACAATGCCACTTAATATAATGTTTACATACCCTACATTACTCATCTCATATGTACAGTGCCTTGCGAAAGTATTCGCCCCCCTTGAACTTTGCGAACTTTTGCCACATTTCAGGCTTCAAACATAAAGATATAAAACTGTATTTTTTTGTGAAGAATCAACAACAAGTGGGACACAATCATGAAGTGGAACAACATTTATTGGATATTTCAAACTTTTTTAACAAATCAAAAACTGAAAAATTGGGCGTGCAAAATTATTCAGCCCCTTTACTTTCAGTACAGCAAATTCTCTCCAGAAGTTCAGTGAGGATCTCTGAATGATCCAATGTTGACCTAAATGACTAATGATGATAAATACAATCCACCTGTGTGTAATCAAGTCTCCGTATAAATGCACCTGCACTGTGATAGTCTCAGAGGTCCGTTAAAAGCGCAGAGAGCATCATGAAGAACAAGGAACACACCAGGCAGGTCCTAGATACTGTTGTGAAGAAGTTTAAAGCCGGATTTGGATACAAAAAGATTTCCCAAGCTTTAAACATCCCAAGGAGCACTGTGCAAGCAATAATATTGAAATGGAAGGAGTATCAGACCACTGCAAATCTACCAAGACCTGGCCGTCCCTCTAAACTTTCAGCTCATACAAGGAGAAGACTGATCAGAGATGCAGCCAAGAGGCCCATGATCACTCTGGATGAACTGCAGAGATCTACAGCTGAGGTGGGAGACTCTGTCCATAGGACAGCAATCAGTTGTATATTGCACAAATCTGGCCTTTATGGAAGAGTGGCAAGAAGAAAGCCATTTCTTAAAGATATCCATAAAAAGTGTTGTTTAAAGTTTGCCACAAGCCACCTGGGAGACACACCAAACATGTGGAAGAAGGTGCTCTGGTCAGATGAAACCAAAATTGAACTTTTTGGCAACAATGCAAAACGTTATGTTTGGCGTAAAAGCAACACAGCTCATCACCCTGAACACCATCCCCACTGTCAAACATGGTGGTGGCAGCATCATAGTTTGGGCCTGCTTTTCTTCAGCAGGGACAGGGAAGATGGTTAAAATTGATGGGAAGATGGATGGAGTCAAATACAGGACCATTCTGGAAGAAAACCTGATGGAGTCTGCAAAAGACCTGAGACTGGGACGGAGATTTGTCTTCCAACAAGACAATGATCCAAAACATAAGGCAAAATCTACAATGGAATGGTTCAAAAATAAACATATCCAGGTGTTAGAATGGCCAAGTCAAAGTCCAGACCTGAATCCAATCGAGAATCTGTGGAAAGAACTGAAAACTGCTGTTCACAAATGCTCTCCATCCAACCTCACTGAGCTCGAGCTGTTTTGCAAGGAGGAATGGGAAAAAATGTCAGTCTCTCGATGTGCAAAACTGATAGAGACATACCCCAAGCGACTTACAGCTGTAATCGCAGCAAAAGGTGGCGCTACAAAGTATTAACTTAAGGGGGCGTGCAATAATTTTGCACGCCCAATTTTTCAGTTTTTGATTTGTTAAAAAAGTTTGAAATATCCAATAAATGTCGTTCCACTTCATGATTGTGTCCCACTTGTTGTTGATTCTTCAAAAAAAATACAGTTTTATATCTTTATGTTTGAAGCCTGAAATGTGGCAAAAGGTCGCAAAGTTCAAGGGGGCCGAATACTTTTGCAAGGCACTGTATATACTGTACTCTATACCATCTACTGCATCTTGCCATCTTTATGTAATACATGTTTCACTAGCCACTTTAAACAATGCCACTTTTATATGTTTACATAACCTACATTACTCATCTCATATGTATATACTGTACTCGATACTATCTACTACATCATATTCCCTTCTGTACCATCACTCATTCATATATTTTTATGTACATATTCTTCATCCCTTTACACTTGTGTGTATAAGGTAGTTGTTGTGAAATTGTTAAGGTTAGATTACTCATTGTTTTTACTGCATTGCATTGTCGGAACTAGAAGCACAATCATTTCGCTACTCTCACATTAACATCTGCTAACCATGTGTATGTGACAAATATGATTTGATTTGAGTGTGCAAAGCTGTCATCAAGGCAAAGGGTGGCTATTTGAAGAACCTCAAATGTAAAATATATTTTGATTTGTTTAACACTTTTTTGGTTACTCCAAAATTCCATATGTGTTATTTCATAGTTTTGATGTCTTCACTATTATTCTACAATGTAGAAAATAGTAAAAAATAAAAACACTTGAATGAGTAGGTGTTCTAAAACTTTTGTGTACTTAGAAAGACTCACAGCTGTAATCACTGCCAAAGGTACAAAGTATTGACTCAGGGGTTTGAATATTTATGTAAATTAGATATGTATTTCATTTTCAAAGATTTGCATAAATTTCAAAAAAGCTGTTTTCACTTCATGGAGTATTGTGTGTAGGTGGATGAGAATAAAACCCGATTTAATCAATTTTGAATGCAGGCTGTAAGACAGCAATATGTGGACTAAATCGAGGGGTATGAATACTTTCTGAAGGAACTGTTGGAAAAAAACAGTTACCCACTTTTTATGAGAACTTTCATGTAGTGAAATGGAAAATATAATTAATCCCTGGATGGCTGACAAGATTCTAGCTAATATTGATCTAATATCAATAATATGACTTAATGAGGCCTTATGTGTAGGTGTTTCTATAGGAATTTATTCCATCCATGCTTTTTTGTTTCAACCCCATGGTAAACTGGAAGATTGTAGGCAATATTAATCTAATAGCTATGGGCTATGTGAACCTGGTGGTCCTATGTGTTGGTGTTTCCAATAAGTTCCAAGAAGTTCATGTTCCATTCGACCCCTGCGGTTGTTAACTCAAAGCAAAGGTCACCTGGTCCAGAGGTTAGTTGGCCGTATGCAGCAGGTGTACACCCAGGTGGAGAATTCATGTATTTAAAGCTGTGCCGAAACGTCACTCAGATCATGTAGAAAAATATGTAATATTGATTCTCTCCATAGGTCAGGTAGAAGCTGGTGCTGTGGAGACATCTTTATGTAAGGCACGGAGCTAAATTCAGATTACACCCTGTGGGTGGAGGAAAAAGAAGGTAAAAAAAGTTTGGGAGAGGTATGTGCATACACTATAGATAGGAGATCATTAAGTAGGATTGGAGGTGCTGTTGGGTAAGGGTAGAGGTTTACTAGTCAGAGAAAAACAAGGAGAACCCAGGCACTCTTCATGTTATTTACATTTCTTCACAAATTATTCACACCCCTTGACTTTTTCAACATTTTGTTGTGTTACAAAGTGGGATTAAAATTGATTTTACATTTTTTTTGTCAACGATCTACACAAAAACCTCTGTAAAATGTTAAAGTTTGTAAAACACTAATATTGGGTGTTGATCATTGCTAGACAACCATTCTCAGTTCTTGCCATGGATTTTCAAGCAGATTTAAGTCAAAACTGTAACTCGGCCACTCAGGAACATTCACTCTCTTCTTGGTAAGCAACTGTGTAGATTTGGCTTTGTGCTTTAGGATATTGTCCTGCTGAAAGGTAAATTCATCTCCTAGTGGCTGGTGGAAAGCAGACTGAACCAGGTTTTCCTTTAGCATTTGCCTGTGCTTAGCTCCATTCTGTTTTTTTTAGCCTGAAAAACTTCCCAGTCCTTAACGATTAAAGCCACAGCCATTACACTCTGTAACTGTTTTGAAGTCACCGTTGGCCTCATGGTGAAATCCGTGAGCGATTTCCTTCCTCTCTGGCAACTGCACTAGGAAGGACGCCTGTATCTTTGTAGTGACTGGGTGTATTGATACAAAGTGTAATTAATAACTTCACCATACTCAAAGGGATTTTAAATGTATTTTCTTTTGTTATTTCATTTTTAAAAATCCATATACCATTAAGTACTTTTCTTTGCGGGGCATTGGAAAACTCCCTTGTTTTTGTGTTTGAATCCGTTTACTGCTCGACTGAGGGACCTTGCAGATAATTGTATGTGTGGGGTACAGAGAAGAGATAGTAAAATGACATACCCAAATTTAACTGCCTGTAGCTCAGGACCTGAAGCAAGGATATGCATATTCTGGATACCATTTGAAAGGAAACAAAAGTATGTTGAAATGTGAAATGAATGTAGGAGAATATGACAGATTAGATGTGGTAAAATATAATACAAAAAAACATGTGTTTTTTAAAATTTGTTTTGTACTATCTTTGAAATTCAAGAGAAAGGCCATAACATATTATTCCAGCCCAGGCACAATTTAGATTTGGGCCACTAGATGGCAGCAGTGTATGTGCAAAGTTTTAGACTGATCCAATGAACCATTGCATTTCTGTTCAAAATGTATCAAGACTGCCCAAATGTGCCTAATTGGTTTATTTATACAATTTCAAGTTCATAAATGTGCACTCGCCTCAAACAATAACATGGTATTCTTTCACTGTAATAGCTACTGAAATTGGACAGTGCAGTTAGATTAACAAGAATTTAAGCTTTCTGCCAATGTCAGATATGTCTATGTCCTGGGAAATATTCTTGTTACTTACAACCTCATACTAATCACATTAGCCTACGTTAGCTCAACCGTCCCGAGGTCGGGACACCGATCCTGTAGATGTTAAACACTATAATTGCACACAGAGTGAGTCCATGCAACTTATTATGTGACTTGTTAAGCACATTTTTACTCCTGAACTTATTTTGGCTTGCCATATCAAGGTGGTTGAATACTTATTGTCTCAAGACATTTCTACTTTTCATTTTTAATTAACTTGTAAACTTTTCAAAACAATTCCACTTTGACATTATGGGGTATGGGGTAGGCCAGTGACAAAACAATCTAAATTTAATACATTATAAATTTAGGCTGAAACGCAACAAAACGTGGGAAGAGTCAAGGGGTGTGAATACTTTCCGAAGGCACTGTATAAGGCATTTAATGCTGTAATGTTTTCAGAGGAACACCTTAAAAACTCTTAAACTCGGACGCATTTTGGCATATGAGAAGAGGAACTGTAGTGTAGGTGATGTGAGGTTCGAATTTTAGCTTTAGTGTTCGCTCTTAATTAAGTCATAGCAATATTACAGTGTGCTGAAAATGCTTTTACAAAAATCCATTTGTCAGAGCACTGTAATTTGACATGTTCTTTTAGACAAAAGAGTGAAAAGAGAGAGAAAAGACAGAACTCGAACAATGGAGAACAAGACTAGTCATCCATAATGAGTGAAATGTTTTGTCTGGTTCAGTTTGATGTGTTCTGTTCTACTCCCCCAGCCTAGATGCCCGTTAGCGTCAGACACTGGTGATTAATGGGAGTTTACTACTGTTTCTAATAAACCAAAGACACTTATTACTACACCTACACAAGGGGGAGCTGTGGTGACGCGATTGCCGCTGACTTTTAGTCCTCCAGGGGGATGAGATGGAAGTACGTGTGCGTACGAGATGATCCATGTTCTACCAATGACTCACGTAAGTCTTCTGAATACAACAAATATAGTATGTACCGGTTGGTTTCTTCGAAGCAACTTAATGTGGTTTTCAGGGAAAATATAGTATAATGGCTTCCTGCGCTGGTCGTTCAGTCGAACACAAAAACACAACAATTGAAAGTAATTTAGTACTTTCTGATGGAACTACATTCTTCTGACTTGAATAAGGCAAATATTCTAACCCACCTGTACCTGCTGATTTCCTAGTAGGTGCTTTGTGGTTTCATGGAAAATGTGATTGAAGAGAACCCCTACTGTATAATAGACCAGCTGAAAGAGTAATTATCTTAATCAAATTCATCTGGCTCGGCCAGAATCACAACCTTTTCTGTGTTTTGTCATATTGACCCTAGAGAGAGAGAATAAAGAACATGGATATTTTTTTTAACAGTAATTAACTGTGCTTTATGTCTTTGGACTTTTTTGTCCTTGTACTGAATGTTCACTTCACCATATTATGTCATAATGTAAATAACTTTGTGGTCTGTAATTGGTGCTCTAGTGGGGTAAAATGGAATGGCAATATCCTTTTTATAACTTACTGGTGGGCTTAGTTTTTACAAAGCTAATAACTTCATGAGGGGTAAAGCTGATGTATCTCTGAAACTTAAGCAAGCAATTTAGTACCTCCTCATATCTTCACTGTGTCTCAGTCTAAGAGGCAACTAAATCCACGTTTGAGAAATAAAGACGAAAGACGAGCCTGTCATTTTACAAAACAATACAAATCACCACTCTGCAATATACCCTCCCTATCTCCTCATATCCCCTTTGTATTTCTTTATCAAGCTAACACATGGGACAACAGGGGGAAATGAGACACAGACAGACAACCAGCCCAGTATCTCCTTTAGTAAACAGAAATGCAGGATAAAGTTGAGTTTATCCTGACACTATCTTAATGGAAGTGTCTGAGGAGGGAACACAACAGATAGGACGAGACTCGGGTTGGATTTGAGGCTGAGACTGGGGCTGGGGCGATACACCCGCTGGGGACAGGGTGAGGTCATTTCAGCACCTCGAACCAAATCTCCTGCTACTCTCGCAAGAGACAAACGTGAGGTAAGTGGTGATGAAGAGAGTGCTGCTGAGAGGGGTCAGTTAAACAATACTTCCAAGGATATAAGGAGGTTGAGGGTATATTGTTGACCAGAAATAGGGGGTGAACAGGCGATGCTAGGAGATAGGGTGACGTTGACAATGTTCCCAATGAAGAATAGTAAGTATAAAAGGCAGTGGACACTGAGGGATTGAGGGAAAGTGCTATGGGCGATTGATAGATGCTGTGGGCGATTTAGTGGAATGATGTTAAGAGGAGATGGGGGTAGTGTTCAAATCTACAGATTCTCCGCTTATGGAAACGACGCCCACTACCAATCTAATATAACACCACCGTTCTAAATCTCCTCATCCTCTTCACTCTCAACCCCTCTGTTTCGCCTCTTCAACCCTCAAACCCTCTCAGTGTATTTCCAGAATCATCTAACCTCTGCCTCCACCCAGTCACTTCACTGAGTATGGATACATGCACAAAATAATACGATTATTGTTGATAGTCAGATTCTAATTGTTTGCTTAAAACGTTTACATGCTTTGCAAGAAGAATGATTTCCCTAACAATCCAGTTTACATGGACACATCTGAAATCAGACTTCGTGATGGGACTTAAATGAATGCAGAAAATTGGAATTCTACCACAGCGACCATGTTATTTTTGTGAAGCCTATTTGATTCCAAGTTTGGACTTATAAAGAATGTATGTGAAATATATTTTGAAGATGCATACTTTCAGTTTTACCAAGCTCACTTCACTCACGCATAAGAGGGAAGCTTGCGGTACCGGGGCTGGCACATGCGCAGATCAAATACACTGCTGGAACGCCGATTAAACTGTTTACAAGTCCTAATAAATTGGAAGATATCGCAGAAAACCAAGTGTTTTAATCAACATATGCTTACTTCGATTATGACCTGACGCCGATTAAGATCAGCAGAGTAAAGTGTTTACATGGCTAATGCCATACTCGGCCTACTACCATAATAAGTTTAATATTGAATTATTAACGTGCATGTAAACATACTCACTGACGCCCATCAACACTGCTGTAGGGTTTGCACTTTTCGCTACATTAAAAACACACATCTATGCATATGTGGGTT
This sequence comes from Oncorhynchus masou masou, assembly GCF_036934945.1. Lineage (NCBI taxonomy): Eukaryota > Metazoa > Chordata > Actinopteri > Salmoniformes > Salmonidae > Oncorhynchus > Oncorhynchus masou. The sequence continues at coordinate 29,035,752 of NC_088224.1, read as the reverse complement.
CTACGTACGTCATTGCATTTAAACAGTGGATCACAGTGTGTGGTTCTTCCATCAAAGAGTGGAGCTGAAGAGTCTAACAGTACAACAGCAGGTGAAGGAGCGTAGTGATGATGTTGGGAATCAGTGTCCTAAACCAAGGTTGGTAGGTAGCCTACAGTAGCCTCCAGGTTTGTGTGTGGCCTCATCCATAGTCATACCAGAACAGTGATGTCTTCCCACTGTCTTCCTCCTACTAATATTTAAATTGTGTGACCACGACAATTTTTGCTGTGAGTTTTGATGACATTGTTGTTCTCGAATAGAACTTTGAGCATGAGAATGTACTTTTCTTAGTTTCTTAGTTCAGACGGTAAGATGGTGAATCGGAAATGTGTTTGTTCTGCTCCCACGACACAGGGCACAAATTGAAATATGACTTTAATGCCATGTGTTTTCTATCTAAACATGTTCAAAAGTTCACACAAACTGTAGATGTGATATTGTCTGTTGGAGTGCTCTGGTACTTAACCTCTAGCTGGCCTTCTTCCAAATCATCTCAACTCACGCTTGTTTATGCAAAGCTACTCAGGAAATAAATGCAAGTGCAGTGTTTCACATTTGTTTGTTTGTATTTGTGTTTATATGTCGCCAAGTTGAAGCTAGTCCATTATAGCATATTAAATCGATCTCCAGTGAAGGATTGACACTGTGACTGCACAGCTAACAAAAGATAAGCTCCAACTCTTTCATGCACTGTCTGAATATACTCTATCAGGTATGTGAAAGATGTTTGCTGTTTCTTCCTGCGTAGATAGGCAATGCCTTGTCATACAGAGTATCAGTGTCCTCAGCTGGAGTTGAGATATGATGTGTATCATATACCTCCTTCACCAATAGTCTCTGCCCCATCATTGTAATACATTCACCTGATATGTCCAAGGCCAAATGTCCACATTCGTCTTTTGACTAAAGTGTTATGGCGGTCACAAAAGGGACTATTAAAAGCAGTTCTGTACCATCAAGGTGCAGTATGTCACTGTACGGGTCTTGAAAAAATTATAAAAGCTAGAATATATAATAATAAATACATGCCATTTAGCGGTTGATTTTATCCAAAGCGACTTACCATTTGACTTGTCATTTGTGCATATTTTTTTTATTTATATTGATGGGCCCGGCAGCAACCAAACTCACAATGTTTGGCATTAAAAGCACCATGCTCTACCAACTGAGCCACACAGGAACATGCCTGGCCAAAAATGGAGGAAAGGGACTGGGTCTTTTTGACTTAGAATAAATGGAATCAAAACGGTGCGGTACCCTTCCTGCTTCCTGCAATTGGTTTTGGTCCCTTCACTTTGAATTTATACGGAAAACTAGAAAATTACATTTACTTCAGTAAATGTTGTGTGCTTTCTAGTCTTGAAGTACTTATTGTTGTGAAATAGTAGTGGTAGTGATGGTAGTAGTAAAAGGGTTTTCATAGGCTTTGTGTTAGTTATAGTGACCTATTTTGGGGTGGTTTGTGGGTGTGGAGTTATTATAGTGTGCTAGTAGTAGGCTAGAGTGAATTCTATTTCATCATAATCCATAGAATGTGTTTTTAAGCTATCAAAATGTTTTAGTTTGAACATACTGACAGTGTTGTGGCGGTGATTTCAGTTTATAATGCTGAAGCCTGCGTTCTGCCATTGAAATGAAAGAGGACACCACAAGCTTTATTGTTCATGATGGTAGCAAAAATCTGTAATAAAGTGATCAATGTTGAGTCCGTCTGCACAAGTCAATGTGGGGTTGGTGTTTAAGAGCAGTGGTCAATCAAATGTTTGCCTTTGAAGTCTGGAGCTTTCATGCAAATTTAAAACGGTTATAGTTCAAGAAGTACAAATAGCATCAAAAAATGTTAACAAGTTGAGTCAGTCTGTACATGTCCCCATTGGTTTGGTGTTCACATTAATGGTTCAGTGGCGAATCCAAATACATCCCATTCAAGCCTATGGCGCTTTTATGCACATTTATAACGGTTATAGTTCAAAAAGTTATAAATGGTATCAAAAAGCTGTATTCAAGCTATTCCAGACCGGTCTGCATGTTTTAGAGTTTGAATGGCGTTTCAAGCTTAAACGGTTGAAGAGTATAGTTGCGTCCAGAATATTTCCCATTCAATTCATTGGGATTTATGCAAATAAATTGGAGTGTGAGATGCGTAAGCAGAATCAAAACGCTTGATAGTGCCAGTCGGCACATTTTGAAGTTGTTTTGGTGTTGGTAGTTTGTACGGTTTTGGCGCTAATCCCGGTGGAATTATAATAATAAGTGTGTACCATTTCCAAAGTGGTGCTGTGCTTCAACAAGCACACCTAACTTGGAGAGAAGCAGTGCATTGTGGATGTGTGCATGCACACATTTTCTACTTTGTTTTTCTCTAAAAACATTTAAACGGCTCCAATGACAAATTATTTTATTTGGACATCACAAAAGGGAATTAAATCAGCCCAGAATCTGTCCCTGCTGCATGATGAAATTATGTTCTTGGAAGATGTTACACAATGGGTGCAATTAAGACTGTGGGGGGGATGTTTTATACTCTTTCTAATGGCCTGTGTTTCCGCTTTGTGTCTTAGTACGTGTCTGAGTTACTAACAGCCTGAGTAGCGTTTTAGATTTCATATTACACCAGAACACAGGGGATGAGTTAGGAGTAATAACGCTAATAATAAATACCACTTACCAGAGTGAATGCATACATGTGCAGTATGTTAAGTACTCCCTGTGGGTGTTGAACCCATAACTACGGCACTGCTCGTGCCATACTATTACCAACTGAGCCACATAGGTACGGTACAGTACTATGATGCACAGTTACCCTTGACAACTACTTTATGGCATTACCCTATCTAGAATGCACCACTTTTGGGCTTGTCAAAAAGCATATACTATATAACGTTAAGGAATAGGGTGCCATTTGGAGTACCATCTAAAGACTACTCAACTACAGTTTTACTACATTAATAAATACAAATTCAGATTGGAGCTGAATGATCTCCATTTGATGTCATAGTTAAACACATCCATCCATGTTGGCTTACTTATTGCATTACAAGGAGCATCACGCACACATCAGAGCAGTTAATTGGTCGAGGTGGTGAGTATTGTTCAGCTTTTATAACCTCTGTCTCGCTCTGCACAATCCTCCCACTGTGTGTGTTTGTCCCAAAGCTGCTTCTGCGGGGAATAAAATACATTTATCCATTTATTTCCGCAGGAATGAATATAGAGACTGATAATAGTAGAGCAAGTCCATCAGAACGGGTCAGGAACGCACACGTTTTGTCCCTCAACCCTGGAATAACCTCTTCAGATAGAGAGGGTGATATGGGTATTATTATCATCATCTACAGTGTGCTGGCTAGGCCCCTCTCATCCCCGGTCATTTTACCCCCTGTTGTGATAGACTCAGAAGCACCGGTAAAACCCATGCCAGCTAATCAAGTAGCTTGGACCAGGGTTTATTACATGGGGGTAATATAGGGTAGTGGCCTCAGCTGCCATGTGCTACTGGGTAATGATTCAGTACAGGTGGACATTCACTTCATTTCTACCCTCTCAAGGATATGTACTCCAACAGTGTTACCTTTTGAACCAGCAGGTCTAGGCAGGCAGGGATAGAGGGGAGAAACTGAGGAGACTGTGCTGTACCAGACTGAGGGCATCAAAGCAAACAGTAATTGTGATGTACAGTGGCAAGAAAAATGTATGTTTAACCCTTTGGAAATACCTGGAGTTTTGCATAAATTTTGATCTGATCTTCATCTAGGTCACAACAATAGACAAACACGGTCTGCATAAACGAATAGCACACAGACAATTATACATGTTCATGTCTTTATTGAACACACCATGTAAACATTCACAGTGCAGGGTGGAAAAAGTATGTGAACCCTTGAATTTAGTAACTGGTTGACCCTCTTTTGGCAGCAATAACCTCAACCAAACGTTTTCTGTAGTTGCGGATCAGACTTGCACAACGGTCAGGAGGAATTTTGGACCATTGTTATTTACAAAACTGTTTCAGTTCAGCAATATTCTTGGAATGTCTGGTGTGAACTGCTCTCTTGAGGTCACGCCACAGCATCTTAATCGGGTTGAGGTCAGGAATCTGACTGGGCCACTCCAGAAGGCGTATTTTCTTCTGTTCAAGCCATTCTGTTGTTGATTTAATTCTGTGTTTTGGGCCTTTGTCCTGTTGCATCACCCAACTTCTGTTGAGCTTCAATTGGTTTACAGATAATATATTCTCCTGCAAAATGTCTTGATAAACTTGGGAATTCATTTTTCTGTCGTTGATATCAAGGTGTCCAGGCCCTGAGGCAGCAATGCAGCCCCAAACCTTGATGCTCCCTCCACCACACTTTACAGTTGGGATGAGGTTTTGATGTGGTGTGATGTGCCTTTTTCTCTCCACACATAGTGTTGTTCCAAACAACTCAACTCAACATCTGTCCACATAATATTTTGTCTGTAGCGCTCTGGAACATCCAGGTGCACTTTTGCTAACTTTTTTTGGACAGCAGTGGCTTCTTCCGTGGTGCCCTCTCATAAACACCATTATTGTTTAGTGTTTTACGTATCGTAGACTCGTCAACAGAGATGTGAGCATGTTCCCAAGATTTCTGTAAGTCTTTAGCTGACACTCATGGAATCTTCTTAACCTCATTGATCATTCTGAGCTGTGCTCTTGCAGTCATCTTGGCAGGACGGCCACTCCTAGGAGAGTAGCAACAGTACCGAATTTTCTCCAAGTAAATAAATTTGTCTTACCGTGGACTGATGAACATCAAGGCTTTTAGAGATACTTTTGTAACCCTTTGCAGCTTTATGCAAGTAAAACATTTTTTAATCCTAGGTCTTCTGAGATCTCTTTTGTTCGAGGCATGGTTCACATCAGGCAATGCTTCTTGTGAATATTAAACTCAGATTTTGTGAGTGTTTTTTATAGGGCAGCTCTAACCAACATCTCCAATCCATCTCATTGATTGGACTCCATGTTAGCTGACTCCCAACTCCAATTAGCTTTTGGAGAACTCATTAGCCTAGGGGTTCACATACTTTTCCCCAACCTACACTGTGCATGTTTAAATGATGTATTCTATATAGACAAGAAAAATAAAATGTTTTTTTTGTTAATAGTTTAAACACACTATGTTTGTCTGTTGTTGTGACTTAGATGAAGATCAAATCAAATTTGAAGACCAAGTTATGCAGAAATCCAAAGGGTTCACAGACCTTTTCTTGCCACTGTCTATGTACTGATTGTGACTGTGAACAGATCATACTGTTCAGACAGTCACAGTGGAAGCCTTAAAACTGGAGAGGAGTTGGAGAAAGTAGGCTAAGTTTGAGCATTCTTACTTTTACTTTAGTAAAAGGGTGTTGTAAAGGTTTTTTGCTCTTTTCATGTAAAAAATAATATAAAATATTAGAAGGTTGAAAAAGACTGCCGGACAAAGAGGAGATTCAAGTGAAAGGAATGAGAGGTCGAGCAGTCATTTCATTTTTCTTTTTACATTTACCTTATGTTATTCTCATATAAAACATTCTAACTTAGAACACTCACCCACAATGCCAACTGATTTTTTGAGGTCAGGACAGCAACGTTTCCTCCCTCTGGAAGAAAGTGCTCACGCTCTCTCTCTGAGAATGAACTCAGTCAGTGTGGCAGCATCAGATGAAACAGGGGGCAAGGCAGGGTGGCAAAGATGATAACTCTCAGTAATGACCAGAGCCTAGGGTGCTGCGGTCTGAGTAGATGGAGGGACAGCCAACCGGAAGTGTGTGTGTGTGTGTGTGTGTGTGTGTGTGTGTGTGTGTGTGTGTGTGTGTGTGTGTGTGTGTGTGTGTGTGTGTGTGTGTGTGTGTGTGTGTGTGTGTGTGTGTGTGTGTGTGTGTGTGTGTATTGTGTGTGTGAGAGAGAGATGTTGGTGTTCTCTGGCAAATGCCAAACGTCCTGCACGGTGTTGTGCTGTAAGCACAACCCCCACCTGTGGACGTCGGGCCCTCATACCACCCTCATGGAGTCTTTTTCTGACTGCTCTGGCAGTGCTCCTCCTTGCACAAAGGCGGAGGTAGCGGTCCTGCTGCTGGGATGTTGCCCTCCTACAGCCTCCTCCACGTCTCCTGATGTACTGGCCTGTCTCCTGGTAGTGCCTCCATGCTCTGGACACTACGCTGACAGACACAGCAAACCTTCTTGCCACAGCTCGCATTGATGTGCCATCCTGGATGAGCTGCACTACCTGAGCCACTTGTGTGGGTTGTAGACTCCGTCTCATGCTACCACTAGAGTGAAAGCACAGCCAGCATTCAAAAGTGACCAAAACATCAGCCAGGAAGCATAGGAACTGAGAAGTTGTCTGTGGTCACCACCTGCAGAACCACTCCTTTAGTGGGGGTGTGTTGCTAATTGTCTATAATTTCCACCATTTGTCCATTCCACAACAGCATGTGACATTTATTGTCAATCAGGATTGCTTCCTAAGTGGACAGATTGATTTCACAGAAGTGTGATTGACTTGGAGTTACATTGCGTTGTTTAAGTGTTCCCTTTATTTTTTTGAGTAGTATATATATATATATATATATATATATATATATATATATATATATAAAACTTGTTTTTCAACCACTTCACAAATTTCTTCTTAACTAACTATAGTTTTGGAAAGTCGGTTAGGACATCTACTTTGTGCAAGACACAAGTAATTTTTCCAACAATTGTTTACAGACAGATTATTTCACTTATAATTCACTGTATCACAATTCCAGTGGGTCAGAAGTTTACAAACACTAAGTTGACTGTGTAAAATTCTATAAAATTATGTCATGGCTTTAGAAGCTTCTGATAGGCTAATTGACATCATTTGAGCCACTTGGAGGTGTACCTGTGGATGTATTTCAAGGCCTACATCCACACTCAGTGCCTCTTTGCTTGACATCATGGGAAAATCAAAAGAAATCAGCCAAGACTTCAGAAAAAAATTGTAGACCAACTCAAGTCTGGTTCATCCTTGGGAGCAATTTCCAAACACCTGAAGGTACCACATACATCTGTACAAACAATAGTACACACGTATAAACACTATGGGACCACGCAGCTCTCCTACCGCTCAGGAAGGAGAATCGTTCTGTCTCCTAGAGAAGAATGTACTTTGGTGCGAAAAGTGCAAATCAATCCCAGAACAACAGCAAAGGACCTTGTGAAGATGCTGGAAGAAACAGGTACAAAAGTATCTATATCCATAGTAAAACGAGTCCTATATCGACATAACCTGAAAGGCTGCTCAGCAAGGAAGCAGCCACAGCACCAAAATCGCCATAAAAAAAGCCATACTACGGTTTGCAACTGCACAAGGGGACAAAGATCATACTTTTTGGAGAAATGTCCTCTGGTCTGATGAAACAAAAATAGAACTGTTTGGCCATAATGACCATCGTTATGTTTTGGAAGAAAAAGGGGGAGGCTTGCAAGCCGAAGAATAACATCCCAACCATGAAGCACGGGGGTGGCAGCATCATGTTGTGGGTGTGCTTTGCTGCAGGAGGGACTGGTGCACTTCACAAATAGATGGCATCATGAGGGAGGAAAATGATGTGGATATATTGAAGCAAAATCTCAATACATTTGTCAGAAGTCAAAGCTTGGTCGCAAATGGGTCTTCCCAAAGGACAATGAACCCAAGCATACTTCCAAAGTTGTGGCAAACTGGCTCAAGGACAACCAAGTCAAGGTATTGGAAGGGCCATCACAAAGCCCTGACCTCAATCTCATATAAAATTGTGGGCAGAACTCAAAAAGCGTGTGCGAGCAAGGAGGCCTACAAACCTGACTCAGTTACAACAGCTTTGTCAGGAGGAATGGGCCAAATTCACCCAACTTATTGTGGGAAGCTTGTGGAAGGCTACCTGAAACATTTGACACAAGTTAAGCAATTTAAAGGCAATGCTTCCAAATACTAATTGAATGTATGTAAACTTCTGACCCACTGGGAATGTGATGAAAAAAATTAAAGCTGAAATAAATCATTCTCTTCTGACATTTCACATTCTTAAAACAAAGTGGTGATCCTAACTGACCTAAGACAGGGAATTTTTACTTTTTTACAGGAATTGTGAAAAACAGAGTTTAAATGTCTTTGGCTAAGGTGTATGTAAACTTCTGACTTCAACTGTAGGTAATAGGGTGCCATTTGGGATGCAGTCAAATTTTATATATAGGGTTATGAAGGACAGCTCTGACACACACTTCCTCTTGCTAATGTGCCTCATTCCACACATGCACATGCACACACACACACGCACACACGCACACACGCACGCACGCACGCACGCACGCACACACACACACACACACACACACACACACACACACACACACACACACACACACACACACACACACACACACACACACACACACACCCCCACCCCTGTGCCTTGTCCGGAGTCCAAAAGGGAAATTCATCTTCTCAACTTTTTGCTACTGTATCGGCTATACCATACAAACACAGCCTATATGTATGGCATAGCCATAGAATTACTTCTGAAGTAAATCCAATTATGCTTTGCTGACCACAGGTTGGTTGGTTGGTTGAGGTGGTCACAGGTTGGTTGGTTGTAGTGGTCACAGGTTGGTTGGTTGAGGTGGTCACAGGTTGGTTGGTGGAGGTGATCACAGGTTGGTTGGTTGAGGTGGTCACAGGTTGGTTGGTTGAGGTGGTCACAGGTTGGTTGGTTGTAGTGGTCACAGGTTGGTTGGTTGAGGTGGTCACAGGTTGGTTGGTGGAGGTGATCACAGGTTGGTTGGTTGAGGTGGTCACAGGTTGGTTGGTTGAGGTGGTCACAGGTTGGTTGGTGGATGTGATCACAGGTTGGTTGGTTGAGGTGGTCACAGGTTGGTTGGTTGAGGTGGTCACAGGTTGGTTGGTGGAGGTGATTACAGGTTGGTTGGTTGAGGTGGTCACAGGTTGGTTGGTGGAGGTGATCACAGGTTGGTTGGTTGAGGTGGTCACAAGTTGGTTGGTTGAGGTGGTCACAGGTTGGTTGCAGGCATTAATTGACTTCCCACCCAACCAGACATGACAGTCATTTTAAGCTACTATATGTTTTATTTATTTTTTATACGCAATCAACAAACATCCAAGCATCCATTTCCCTGTGTAAATCACCATAGAAAGTCATGCCAAGGGAACATATGGCAGGCAAACATCAACAAAACCAATTTCACCTTTTCCCTACAACCTTATAGACTATCATGTTCAACTTTACAGTAAATCACTTCCTAGCTCCTTCTCCATTTCCCCGGTTTTATTTCTGACGCCGAAATTTTGTGGCGGCAGCATGACAAATGGGGGAGATTGCAGTGAAGGTTTTCATAATGCTATAAGTTAGAGCAGCTAGGAGAGAGAGAGGCTTTAAACCAATAAGGCATTAGCATACTTGTTCCCCATCCATCAGCTGGCTGTGGAGCTAAGGTGGATGTGTGTGTGTGTGTGTGGTGTGTGTCTGTGCGTGCCTGCGTGCACGTATGTGAGAGAGAAAGAGAGAGAGAAGTGCAGACCTCTAGCAGTCATATTATACACGCAGCATAACCACTGGGGCCCAAGGCCTGTGCACTGATTATATGCAGGGTTCACATTGCACGCATTGTGTGTGTGGGAGGGGTCTCTTGTGTGTGCCCAACATCAATATTTTGTATAATTGTGAGGATGGGGGGCACATTGATATTTCAATTTTTATGTGGGTGACCCTGATTTTTTGTTGGGAGGCCAAGGATTTCCTAGCACCAAAGGAGATGTATAATTACTCTACGTGCTGTAACTCGTATTCATACACATGCAATGCTAATGTTAGGACAAATACTGTTAATTAACTATGAAGAGTAATGCATTCAAGGACAAGCAGTGACAATATGATAAATGCATCTGCAGTGCCTATGGAAAGTCTACATCTCCCTTGGATTTCTTGACATTTTATTGTGTTACAAAGTGGGATTAAAATGTATTTAATGGTATTTTTTTTCTACACAAAATACTTAGCAATGTCAAAGTGGAAGTATTAATACTTATTAATAAAAAATAATACACTAAAATACGTTGATTAGTTAAGTATTTAGCTCCCTAAGTCAATTGATATTATAAACAGTCTTCTTGGTGTAAGTCTCAATAGAGCTTTGCACATCTGATTGTGCAAAATTTGCCCATTATTATTTTAAAAATTCTTCAAACTATTTCAAGGTGTTGGGGATAATGGTGTCATGATGTTGGCCTGGGGGGTAGGTTTATGACAGTCATAAATACCTCTTTCCCCCTTTTTCCTCTCTCTACCCTACTGATGTTACATTTGCAAAACCCTTGGTTAACATAGAGGTTCTGAGAACATCAGAAGGTGGGGGGAAATGAACTATATTCTGGTAATCCGACCTATTGAACATATACGGTGGTACTTAATTAATATGATGTCAGTTCGGTTGTCATCTGAGACATTCTCATCAATGATAAGATGACATAAACTCTACAGTGGAAAGTCTACACATCAGAGTTATAGGATTCACATGGAATTGTTGTTCAATTTAAATGTTTGAATATGAAATTATTCGTGATGGGATGAAATGTGATTTTAGTTTTATGAGATTTGGGTTTTCATAAAATAGGGCTCTGCTCAATCATTGGCCCGCCCCTGTGAAGGGACATGGGCTATAAAACTTTTCAAACACGCCCTCCTCTCCTTTCCTATATAAGCCCTTGATGACAATGTAACCTCCTGTTCCGAGGACGTGAGGAAGATGGTCCGATGTCAGAATGGTTCAAATAATAACTACAGAACGAAGCCAACATCAGCGTGAGCTTTGGTTGCGAATGGTATGAACTTTGAACTCTTATTCACTACAGAAGTGATACCTCCTGGCCGTTGAGTTAGCAACAGCCGCTGCACACGAGGTTTAGGAAGGAACAGACAGAGTATCCCGTCTACCACACAACGACATTACTACAACGTATTCAATTTACAAGCAGAGACATTCTTCAAAGGACGAAGGACTCGGTTGGGCAACACGGCCTTCCGAAGCGCAGCTCAGAGTAAATATTTATTGCATTTTCCTTTTCCAAATGGGCGGTAATTTAGAATGCATAAGATACTCTATTTATGATAGCACAGCCTCGCCCTTTGTTCCTCAGTCTTCCCGCTCTTTCACTCAAACCCAGCCCTTTTTCTTTTGTGTAACCAGCTGTCATATCTGTTCTGCCCGCAAGGGACGTTTTCCTTTATGACATAATTTGTAATCAAGTTATGATTGAAATATGTGTATGTGTAATTCTGTATGATTAGTTAGGTATTTAATTAATTAAACCCAATTTTGTATCGCTGATTCAACTTGTTAGCCAGGGTTCGTGCAGATAACCAAGAATTTACAACTTTCAGATGAGACTGAATTAAGATGACGATTAGTATTGACTGCCATTGATGTAAAATATTACTAGGTCTTTAAGAGTTTATTCGGAAGATAACAGCTCTATAAATATTATTTTGTGGTGCCCAACTCTCTAGTTAATTACATTTACATGATTAGGTCAATCAGGTAATATTAATTACGGAGAAATTATGTTATAGAATAGCATGTCATATCACTTTATCCAGCATAGCCAAAGACACAACAATGGCTAGAGAGACATTTTCAAGTCTTGCCATAGATTTTCAAGCAGATTTAAGTCAAAACTTAACTTGGCCACTCAGGAACATTCACTGTCTTTTTGGTAACCAACTCCAGTGTAGATTTGGCCTTGTGTTTTAGGTTATTGTCGTGCTGAAAGTTGAATTCCTCTCCCAGTGTCTGGTGGAAAGGAGACTGAAGCAGGTTTTCGTTTAGGATTTTGCCTGTGCTTAGCTCCATGATGCAGCCACTACCATGCTTGAAAATAAGGAGGCATGCAATTACTCAGTGATGTGTTGTGTTGGATTCGCCCCAAACATAAGGCGTTTCATTTAGGCCAAAAGTGTATTCCTTTGCCATGTATTTATTTCTTCAGTATTACTTTAGTGCCTTGTGGCATACATATATGTATGTTTTGGATATTTGTATGTTCTGAATATTTGCATTATTCTTTTCACTCTGTCATTTAGGTCATTATTGTAGAGTCACTACAATGTTGTTGATCAGTCCACAGTTTTATCCCATCACAGCCATTGAACTGTAGCTGTTTTAAAAGCACCAATGGTCTCATGGTGACTTCCCTAAGCAGTTTCCTTCCTGTCCTGCAACTCAGTTCAGAAGGATGACTGCATCTTTGATATGTCTGGGTGTTGTAATACATCATCCACATCATAAATATTAACTTGATCATTCTTAGATATATATTCAATGTCTAATTTGTTATTATTACCCATCTACCCTTCTTTATGAGGCTTTCGAAAAGCTCCCTGGCCTTTGTAGTTGAATCTGTGCTTGATATTCAGTGTTTGACTGAGGGACCTTACACATGTTTTATGTATGGCGGACAGAGGAAGGAGTAGTCATTCAAAAATCATGTCAACTCCTAATATGTGAGCCCATGCCTGAAATTTAAGCCTGTTTTGTCATGTTCTGACCTTAGTTTTTTTGTTATGTCTTTGTTTTAGTATGGTCAGGGCGTGAGTTGGGTGGGTTGTCTATGTTAGTATTTCTATGATTTGCTATTTCTGTGTTTGGCCTGGTATGGTTCTCAATCAGAGGCAGCTGTCAATCGTTGTCCCTGATTGAGAACCATATTTAGGTAGCCTGTTTTCTATTGTGTTTTGTGGGTGATAGTTTTCTGTTTTCTGTTGTGTGTCTGCACAAGACCAGAACTGTTTTCGGGTTGTCGGTTTATTGTTTTTGTTCAGTGTTCAAGTTCTTTATTAAAAGATATGGACCCATACCACGCTGCAAATTGGTCCGACCTCTCTTCCTCCTCTTCTCCTTCATACGACGAACGTTACAGTTTTAGTGGGATGGAGTTTTGCCCTGCCTGGTAAATTAGTTAATAGACCAATAAGAAAGAGTGTTCCAAACCTTTCTGCCGATAACAGAGAGAAAGATTTACCTTAATGTGCACTATTCTGTTTGAACAGTAACTCGGGTCTATGTATTAACTGGCCCCCGTCTGTGTTTCTCTCCTCTGCATGTTGAGCTTGTCAAATTACCTCACAATTATGTAGTAGTTTATAGGGGGAGGTGAGAGCTGGGAGTGACAATGTGAACTCTGCTGTAACCAGCCTTAATGCAAGACTGTCTCCCACGCACACATGCACACACACTCTAATGTACTGAGAGCCCAAATGGCACTGTGCACCATAAATGCCAATTAGGGTACATTTTGAACCAATTAGGTCTGCTTTATGCTCTGTAAATCTGATTATTAAAAGCCCTGTTCAACTTCTGTGGACATCAACATTCACACTCACACGCGCAAACGCCACACTGCACGCCCCGGAACTCCCCAATGCCACAGCAATATATTTGTTGGTCTGATGTGACTAATGAGGGTCATCCAGACGCTGCACTTGATGAATGTATAATTCTTCCAATTATTGGTAAACATGCACCTGTTAAGAAACTGACCATTAGAACTGTTAAGGCTCCATGGATTGATGAGGAATTGAAAAACTGTATAGTTGAAAGAGATGGGGGCAAAAGGAGTGGCTAATAAGTCTGGCTGCACATCTGACTGACTTACTGCAAATTGAGAAATGATGTGACTAAACTCAACACAAAGAAGAAGAAACTGTATTATGAAGCCAAGGTCAATGATATAAAGAATGATGGAAAAATACTTTGGATTACTTTAAATGAAATTATGGGCCAAAAGACAAATTCAAGTCCATCTTTCCTCGAATCAGATGGCTTATTCATCACGAAACCATTTGATGTTGCCAATTATTTTAATGATTATTTCATTGGCAAAGCGGGCAAACCTAGGCAGGAAATGCCAACAACGAACAGTGAGCAATTGTATTCATGCATCATTCTCAATAAAAAAAACTAATAATGAAAGAAAAGCATTGCAAGATAGAATTTTGTAAAGTTAGTGTGGGAGAGGTGGGAAAATTATTGTTATCGATTAATAATGACAAACCTTCTGGCATTGACAACTTAGATGGAAAGCTACTGAGGATGGTAGCTGACTCTATAGCCACTCCTATCTTGCATATTTTTAATCTGAGCCTAGAGGAAAGTCTTTGTCCTCAGGCCTGGAGGGAAGCCAAAGTAATTATACTACTTAAGAGTGGTAAAGCAGCCTTTACTGGTTCTGACAGCAGACCTACTGTATAAGCTTGCTGCCAGCTCTTTGCAAACTGTTGGATTTTTTTTGGGGGGGGATCAAATACAATGCTATTTCTCTGTAAGCAAATTAAAAAGAGACTTTCAGCATGCATATAGAGAAGGACACTCAATATGTACAGCACTGACACAAATGACTGATGATTGGTTGAAGGAAATTGATAATAAGAAGATTGTGGGAGCAGTACTGTTAGATTTCAGTGCAGTCTTTGATATTATTGACCATAACCTGTTGCTGAAAAAATGTATGTGTTATGGCTTTTCAACCTCTACCATATTGTGGATTTAGAGCTACAGTTGAAGTCGGAAGTTTACATACACCTTAGCCAAAGACATTTTAACTCAGTTTTTCACAATTCCTGACATTTACTCCTTTCAAGGCCTACATCCAAACTCAGTGCCTCTTTGCTTGACATCATGGGAAAATCAAAAGAAATCAGACAAGACTTCAGAAAGGAATTGTAGACCAACTCAAGTCTGGTTCATCCTTGGGAGCAATTTCCAAAGGTACCACATTCATCTGTACAAACAATAGTACAATAGTACACAAGCTGGGACCATGCAGCTCTCCTACCGCTCAGGAAGGAGAATTGTTCTGTCTCCTAGGATCACAACTTTATTTTAGGATCACCACTTTATTTTAAGAATGTGAAATGTTAGAATAATAGTAGAGAGTGATTTATTTCAGCTTTTATTTCTTTAATCACATTCCCAGTGGGTCAGAATTTTACACACACTCAATTAATATTTGGTAGCATTGCCTTTAAATTGTTTAACTTGGGTCAAACGTTTCGGGTAGCCTTCCACAAGCTTCCCACAATAGGTTGGGTGAATTTGGCCCATTCCTCCTGACAGAGCTGGTGTAACTGAGTCAGGTTTGTAAGGCCTCCTTGCTCGCACAAGCTTTTTCAGTTCTACACCCACATTTTCTAAAGGATTGAGGTCAGTGCTTTGTCATGGCCACTCCAATACCTTGACTTTGTTGTCCTTGAGCCATTTTGCCACAACTTTAGAAGTATGCTTGGGGTCATTGTCCATTTAGAAGATCCATTTGCGACCAAGCTTTGTCTTCCTAACGAATGTCTTGAGATGTTGCTTCAATATGTCCACATAATTTTCTATCCTCATAATGCCATCTATTTTGTGAAATGCATCAGTCCCCCACTGTCACGACTTCCACCGGAGTCGGCTCCTCTCCTTGTTCGGGCGGTGTTCGGCGATCGATGTCACCCGCTTTCTAGCCATCGCCGCTCCATTTCTCATTTATCCATTTGTTTGGTCTTTTTCCATTTCAAACCTGGTTTTCATTCCATAATTACTGCATGTATTTAGTCCTCTGTTCCCCCCCATGTCTTTGTGTGTAATTGTTTATTGTTATGTGGATTTTGTCAGGCGCTATACTTTTGCTATGTTCCGTGTTTTTGGCACTTTATTGTTCTTATGTGCTGTCATTTTTGGAATGGAATTATAGTGCGCCTGTTTATTACACTCTGCTCTCCTGCACCTGACATCGCCTCTCGTACACACCCCTGACACCCACAACAGGATGCTGCAACCCCCGTGCTTCACGGTTGGGACTTGCAAGCCTCCCCCTTTTTCCTCCAAACATAATTATGGTCATTATAGCCAAACAGTTCTATTTTTGTTTCATCAGACCGAAGGACATTTCTCCAAAAAGTACGATCTTTGTCCCCATGTGCAGTTGCAAACCATAGTTCTGCTTTTTTATGGTGGTTTTGGAGCAGTGACTTCTCCTCGATATAGGACTCGTTTTACTGTGGATATACAGTAGGGCAAAAAAGTATTTAGTCAGCCACCAATTGTGCAAGTTCTCCCACATAAAAAGATGAGAGAGGCCTGTAATTTTCATCATAGGTACACTTCAACTATGACAGACAAAATGAGGGAGAAAAAAATCCAGAAAATCACATTGTAGGATTTTTAATTATTTTATTTGCAAATTATGGTGGAAAATTAGTATTTGGTCAATAACAAAAGTTTATCTCAATACTTTGTTATATACCCTTTGTTGGCAATGACAGAGGTCAAACATTTTCTGTAAGTCATCACAAGGTTTTCACACACTGTTGCTGGTATTTTGGCCCATTCCTCCATGCAGATCTCCTCTAGAGCAGTGATGTTTTGGGGCTGTTGCTGGGCAACACGGACTTTCAACTCCCTCCAAAGATTTTCTATGGGGTTGAGATCTGGAGACTGGCTAGGCCACTCCAGGACCTTGAAATGCTTCTTACGAAGCCACTCCTTCGTTGCCCGGGCGGTGTGTTTGGGATCATTGTCATGCTGAAAGACCCAGCCACGTTTCATCTTCAATGCCCTTGCTGATGGAAGGAGGTTTTCACTCAAAATCTCACGATACATGGCCCCATTCATTCTTTCCTTTACACGGATCAGTCGTCCTGGTACCTTTGCAGAAAAACAGCCCCAAAACATGATGTTTCCACCCCCATGCTTCACAGTAGGTATGGTGTTTTTTGGATGCAACTCAGCATTCTTTGTCCTCCAAACACGACGAGTTGAGTTTTTACAAAAAAGTTATATTTTGGTTTCATCTGACCATATGACATTCTCCCAATCTTCTTCTGTATCATCCAAATGCTCTCTAGCAAACTTCAGACGGGCCTGGACATGTACAGGCTTAAGCAGGGGGACACGTCTGGCACTGCAGGATTTGAGTCCCTGGCGCCGTAGTGTGTTACTGATGGTAGGCTTTGTTACTTTGGTCCCAGCTCTCTGCAGGTCATTCACTAGGTCCCCCCGTGTGGTTCTGGGATTTTTGCTGCCCGTTCTTGTGATCATTTTGACCCCACGGGGTGAGATCTTGCGTGGAGCCCCAGATCGAGGGAGATTATCAGTGGTCTTGTATGTCTTCCATTTCCTATTAATTGCTCCCACAGTTGATTTCTTCAAACCAAGCTGCTTACCTATTGCATATTCAGTCTTCCCAGCCTGGTGCAGGTCTACAATTTTGTTTCTGGTGTCCTTTGACAGCTCTTTGGTCTTGGCCATAGTGGAGTTTGGAGTGTGACTGTTTGAGGTTGTGGACAGGTGTCTTTTATACTGATAACAAGTTCAAACAGGTGCCATTAATACAGGTAACGAGTGGAGTACAGAGGAGCCTCTTAAAGAAGAAGTTACAGGTCTATGAGACCTCATTTTGTCTGTCATAGTTGAAGTGTACCTATGATGAAAATTACAGGCCTCTCTCATCTTTTTAAGTGGGAGAACTTTCACAATTGGTGGCTGACGAAATACTTTTTTGCCCCACTGTAGATACTTTTGTACCCGTTTCCCCCAGCATCCTTACAAGGTCCTTTGCTGTTGTTCTGGAATTGATTTGCACTTTTCGCACCAAGAGACAGAACGCATCTCCTTCCTGAGCGGTACGACGGTTGTGTGGTCCCATGTTTTTGATACTTGCGTACTATTGTTTGTACAGAGGAATGTGGTACCTTCAGGCATTTTGAAATTGCTCCCAAGGATTAACCAGACTTGTGCAGGTCTACAATATTTTTCTGAGGTCTTGGCTGATTTCTTTTGATTTTCCCATGATGTCACGCAAAGATGCACTTAGTTTGAAGGTAGGCCTTTGTAACGGAAGATCTTCTCTTCGTCTGAAGAGGAGTAAGGATCGGACCAAGATGCAACGAGGTAAGTGTTCATGACGATTTATTAAAAACGAACTGAACACTGAAATACAAAACAATAAACGATGTGATGAAAACAAAAACCGAAACAGTACCGCGTGGCGACAAACAATCACACGGAAACAAACACCCACAAACCAACAGTGAAACCCAGGCTACCTAAGTTTGATTCTCAATCAGAGACAACTAACGACACCTGCCTCTGATTGAGAACCATACGAGGCTGAACACAAAAACCAACATAGAAAAACAAACATAGACTGCCCACCCCAACTCACGCCCTGACCATACTAAATAAAGACAAAACAAAGGAAATAAAGGTCAGAATGTGACAGCCTTGAAATACATCCACAGGTACACCTCCAATCAATAGCCTATCAGAAGCTTCTAAAGCCATGACATCATTTTCTGGAATTTTCCAAGCTGTTTAAAGGCACAGTCAACTTAGTGTATGTAAACTTCTGACCCACTGGAATTGTGATACACTGAATTATAATAAGTGAAATAATCTGTCTGTAAACAATTGTTGGAAAAATTACTTGTGTCATGCACAAAGTCGATGTCCTAACAGACTTGCCAAAACTATAGTTTGTTAACAAGAAATTTGTGGAGTGGTTGAAAACAAGTTTTAATGACTCCAACCTAAGTGTGTGTAACCTTCTGACTTCAACTGTATCTATTTAATAGAACTCAATGGGTTTTCCTAAATGGAAGCTTCTCTAATGTCAAACATGTAAATTGTGGTGTACCGCAGGGCAGCTCTCTGCGCCCTCTGCTCTTTTCTATTTTTACCAATGACCTGCCACTGGCATTAAACAAAGCATGTGTGTCAATGCATGCTGATGATTCAACCATATACACATGATGGGGAGAGTGTGTGTGTGTTCTGTAATATGTCATTCTGTATTATATTTCATGTTTTTTTTGTGGACCCCAGGAAGCGTAGCTGCTGCTTTTGCAACAGCTAATGGGGATCCTAATAAAATACAAAAAATACCAAATATATCCAGTCTATCCAGACCAGGGACTTTCACGCTGCCGTCCCAATACAGACTGTCCTCTCCTTACATGTCTTCTAATCTGACAATAATGACATTTACTTTGTTGCAATGAAAGGTGTTGTTCACAAACATTTCTCACGTCTACACCACCCCCAACACACAACATCCAATATGTTTTTACGACTTCACGGGATGTAATATTTCCTTCATTTGCATGGTGATGTTCCCTGCTTATTATGAATCTGCACATCCATCTCAATGAGGACCATTGAACAAGCAGCCAATCTGTAGGAAATTAGAATTCTAATGGAATGTAATACTGTAGCACAACCAATAAACTGTGTGTGTGTGTGTGTGTGTGTGTGTGTGTGTGTGTGTGTGTGTGTGTGTGTGTGTGTGTGTGTGTGTGTGTGTGTGTGTGTGTGTGTGTGTGTGTGTGTAATGTGCACTTAAAAGGAATGCACTCCACAGACTATCTTAGCACCCAAACAACATTCACAGTAGGTCCTATGAATAATTATGTTGTCAGGGAAAGTCATACTAAAACATGGGAAAGAGCTTATGTAAGTTATTAAGTTGTACCTGAAGCAGACTAAAGGATAACTTTTGATTAGAGATAGTGAGTGAGTGAGAGAGGGAGGGAGGGAGGGAAAGAGACAGAGAGAGAAGAATTAGACAGAGAGAGAGTGTGAGAGAACGTGGGTTAGAGAGAGAGAGGGGGGATGGAGAGGGTACATAATAGACTGACATTCTCAGACACAGACAGTATTTCTAATTGTACAAATTAGACACCACTCATATCTCTAAGCATGTCACAAAGGATTAATCTTCATCCCAGGACATTTATAGAAAATGCAAGTCATACATGATCCCAATAAATGTCTATGCAAGTCATATCTGATCCCAATAAATGTTTTATACAAGTCATACCTGATCCCAATAAATGTTTATACAAGTCATACCTGATCCCAATAAATGTTTTATACAAGTCATACCTGATCCCAATAAATGTCTATGCAAGTCATACCTGATCCCAATAAATGTTTTATACAAGTCATACCTGATCCCAATAAATGTTTATACAAGTCATACCTGATCCCAATAAATGTTTATACAAGTAATTTTTTTTCACCTTTATTTAACCAGATAGGCTAGTTGAGAACAAGTTCTCATTTGCAACTGCGACCTGGCCAAGATAAAGCATAGCAGTGTGAACAGACAACACAGAGTTACACATTGAATAAACAATAAACAAGTCAATAACACAGTAGAAAAAAAGGGTCTATATACATTGTTTGCAAACGGCATGAGGAGGTAGGCATAATTACAATTTTGCAGATTAACACTGGAGTGATAAATGATCAGATGGTCATGTACAGGTAGAGATATTGATGTGCAAAAGAGCAGAAAAGTAAATAAAGAAAAACAGTATGGAGATGAGGTAGGTATAATTGGGTGGGCTATTTACCGATAAGACTATGTACAGCTGCAGCGATCGGTTAGCTGCTCAGATAGCAGATGTTTGAAGTTGGTGAGGGAGATAAAAGTCTCCAACTTCAGTGATTTCTGCAATTCGTTCCAGTCACAGGCAGCAGAAAACTGGAACGGAAGGCGGCCAAATGAGGTGTTGGCTTTAGGGATGATCAGTGAGATACACCTGCTGGAGCGCGTGCTACGGGTGGGTGTTGCCACCGTGACCAGTGAACTGAGATAAGGCGGAGCTTTACCTAGCATGGACTTGTAGATGACCTGGAACCAGTGGGTCTGGCGACGAATATGGAGCGAGGGCCAGCCGACTAGAGCATACAAGTCGCAGTGGTGGGTGGTATAAGGTGCTTTAGTGACAAAACGGATGGCACTGTGATAAACTGCATCCAGTTTGCTGAGTAGAGTGTTGGAAGCTATTTTGTAGATGACGTCGCCGAAGTCGAGGATCGGTAGGATAGTCAGTTTTACTAGGGTAAGTTTGGCGGCATGAGTGAAGGAGGCTTTGTTGCGGAATAGAAAGCCGATTCTGGATTTGATTTTCGATTGGAGATGTTTGATATGAGTCTGGAAGGAGAGTTTACAGTCAAGCCAGACACCTAGGTACTTATAGATGTCCACATATTCAAGGTCGGAACCATCCAGGGTGGTGATACTAGTCAGGCGTGCAGGTGCAGGCAGCGAGCGGTTGAAAAGCATACATTTGGTTTTACTAGCGTTTAAGAGCAGTTGGACGCCACGAAAGTCATACCTGATCTCAATAAATGTTTATACAAGTCATACCTGATCCCAATAAATGTTTTATACAAGTCATACCTGATCCCAATAAATGTTTATACAAGTCATACCTGATCCCAATAAATGTTTTATACAAGTCATACCTGATCCCAATAAATGTTTATACAAGTCATACCTGATCTCGATAAATGTTTTATACAAGTCATACCTGATCTCAATAAATGTCTATGCAAGTCATACCTGATCCCAATAAATATCTATGCAAGTCATACCTGATCCCAATAAATGTCTATGTATATTTCTCTACAAGTCATACCTGATCTCAATATATTTCTCTATAAGTCACATCTGATCTCAATATATTTCTCTACAAATCATACCTGATCTCAATATATTTCTCTACAAGTCATACCTGATCTCAATATATTTCTATAAGTCGTACCTGAATGCAGACAGAGCATTGTCTGTTCGAAGCCTTAGCTATGGGCCAGATTCTACCTTGAGATGATGTCAAATAAAGATTTGTGTAAAATTCAAGTTAAGTACATGTCATACCAAGGCATTTATTTTGATCCTAATATGTGTCTATGTATTCTGTAGCTATTGTTGTTTGTTTTGATTGCCCTCAGCTGCCAGTTGGCCCTCTCCCTGTCACACTATTTCAATGAAATTACCCTGAGATGTATTCTATTGAGCCCAAAACAAGATAAGCAGAGACAGTCGCTGACTCAGGTGGCAAAGAAAAGCAAATCAAAACAAAATGGCCATTACATTTCAACCCTCCGGACCTCGGAGTGGTCTTTATTTTGTTTTGATTTCCTGGGTAGGTTTCCATGCCAACGTAATTGGAATCTGTTATAGAAGAAAAGTGGCTATAGAAAATAGTAGTCTGCGGCTAGAGGCCAGATAGCTCATTCTGTTTGACCATGCAATGCTCATTTGAACTTCTACGGCTCACAACTGACTTTCAAAAGTTTTACTGCTTCCTTAACTTCTCTCACTGTAGGCCAGAAGGCAGGGAACCGTTGGAGAAATCATTAGATAGATGAATTATTTATTTAAAAAATAGACATACCTGGAGAAATGCCATGCTATGATGGTCTTTTGCAGTGGCATTTGATTAAAACATCCAACAAAACACCCCCTGTGGGTTTTTAATTTGACATTTTAGAGTAACAGCTCTGAAATGTGGACTATTACTACTCTCGTCTCACCTGAGACAATGTACACCTTTAGATGGGGATGATGTTCACTTACCAATGCCGAGTTGTGGCTTTCTGCTTTTGTAATGGGTTGCTATAATATTAAAACCCAAAATGTGAACTTTGGTAAAGCCTATGCATAGAGTATAGGGGGCCAGGGTTCCAATCAGGAAGCACACATTCCACTGTGCTCAGAGGGCACATTCAGTACAGCAGTTTAACTGAAGTCGAGCCCAAAAGGGCAATTCTCATAAACAGACAATTCTAACATTAAAATATCCATATCATTTTTCCAGTAATTGTCTTTGAAGCTAATTTTTTCCCCAACACTCACAGCCGAAGGTATTAACATTTTATAGTCATCCAACGTCTGCCATACCTCCGAATGGCGTGATGACGTCATCGCCAAAGATATTTATAGCTAACCCAAGATTGAGATCAAATGTTTCATCTATGAGACAATCAGCAGAATTTTGGACCAGTTCCATTGATAGATCCGGTGAAACATCTGGCTCCTTGTTCTATCTGTGTTGCTGCTCAGGCTTGCTCCAGAGAGCACTGAGTACTAGCGCGCGGGCGTTATCGGCTCTGTAAAGCAGATGGCAGTGACCACGGAATGGCGTATGCGAGCGTGAGTAGATTACGTTGGGAACAATGGATGCTGTCTCCAGTTTATATATTCCTCAGTGACAAGGTGATACATCCATATTTAAACACCTGTTACAATTGCTTGACCCATCCCATCGCTGTTATCTTTTCTATATTAGAGGATCGCTGCAGGGTTTTTCTTTCTAGATTGAGCCATGTCATATGGAAGGAACTTTACTCTGAATGCTACAACACTGATGTTGTAAAGACCCCCGGTTCAGGGTCTTTCCAACGTCATTGCAGTGTGTTTTCTAGAAAGGGTTTATTATCACTGTAAACACAAGAGGGCGGTAGTAGGACACAAATACAAAGCCATAGGCTACTATATAGAAAATCAACTGTGGAAGTCAGTCAGTTCAAGACGGTGTCTGCTCTCAAGGGAAGATGAGGTCCAACAGCTATCAGATAATCATAGAATCCATTTCTAAACCAGTTTGTTGGACTACTGTTAGGGGCAGTTAATTACAAAATACATAATTGAACATATGATTAACTAGTATGGTTAACTAGTATGGCTGACGTGACTCGTTGTACTAAGTGAGGGATAGCTGTGACACAATGGCCCAGACAGGAGTTTGTTTGTTGGTGCAATATTTGCACAAAATTTGGGTTGAGCTTTGATTGGTTCTCTCACTTCTTTTTCCACTGGGGAGTTATTAAGCTTTGCATTGATGTGTTTGCTGATTAAAAGCTACAACAACAATGAGATCATGTTTAACAATTAAATTATTGAGGTTAAGCAACCTCTTAAAGATCTGTCCCTTTTCTTCAATTTTGCCTAAAATGACATACCCAATCTAACTGCCTGTAACTCAGCACCTGAAGCAAGGATATGCCTATTCTTGATACCATTTGAAAGGAAATACTTTGAAGCTTGTGGAAATGTGAAATGAATGTAGGAGAATATAACACATTAGATGTGGTAAAATACAATATATACCACAATCAATCATCTCTGAAATGCAAGAGAAAGGCAATAATGTATTATTCCAGCCCTGTCACAATTTAGATTTGGGCCACTAGATGGCAGCAGTGTATGTGCAAAGTTTTAGACTGATCCAATGAACCATTGCATTTCTGTTCAAAATGTTGTATCAAGACTGCCCAAATGTGCCTAACTGTGCACTCTCCTCAAACAATAGCATGGTATTATTTCACTGTAAAAGCTACTGTAAATTGGACAGTGCAGTTAGATTAACAATAATTTAAGCTTTCTGACAATATCAGATATTTGTATATGATATTTATATATGTCCTGGGAAATGTTCCTGCTACTTACATCCTCATGCTAATCGCATTAGCCTAGATTAGCGCAACCGTCCCGTGGGGGACCCACCGATCTTGAAACTCTAGGGGCGCAATTTCATTTTTGGATGAAAAACGTTCCCGTTTTAAACAAGATATTTTGTCACAAAAAGATGCTTGACTATGCATATAATTGATAGCTTTGGAAAGAAAACACTCTGAATTTTCTAGAACTGCAAAGATATTGTCTGTGGGTTCCCTAGAACGGGAGCTACAGGCAAAACCAAGATGAAACGGCAACCAGGAAACCAGCAGGATTTTTGAGGTTTTCCATTGTCTCCTTATATGGCTGTGAATGCGAGAGGAATGAGCCTGCCCTTTCTGTCCTTTCCCCAAGGTGTCAGCAGCATTGTGATGTATTTGTAGGCATATCATTGGAAGATTGACCATAAGAGACTACATTTTCCAGGTGTCCGCCCGGTGTCCTCCGTCGAAATTGGTGCGTCTTTTTCAGCTGCTGGTATTTTTCCATGCGATTCTGAGGGGAAAGCAGGCTTCCACGAACTGCATATCAATGAAGAGATATGTGAAAAAACACCTTGAGGATTGATTCCAAACAACGTTTGCCATGTTTCAGTCGATATTATGGAGTTAATTCGGAAAAAGTTTGACGTTTTGGTGACTGAATTTTCGGTTCGTTTCGGTAGCCAAATGTGATGTACAAAACAGAACGATTTCTCCTACACAAAGATTCTTTCAGGAAAAACTGAACATTTGCTATGTAACTGAGAGTCTCCTCATTGAAAACATCCGAAGCTCTTCAAAGGTAAATGATTTTATTTATTTGGTTATCTGTTTTTTGTGAAAATGTTGAGTGCTAAATGCTACTCAAAATGCTAAGCTAGCTTAGCATACTCTTACACAAATTAGTGATTTGCTATGGTTCAAAAGCATATTTTGAAAATCTGAGATGACAGTGTTGTTAAGAAAAGGCTAAGCTTGAGAGCAGGCGCATTATTTTCATTTTATTTGCGATTTTCAGAAATCGTTAACGTTGCATTATGCTAATGAGCCTGAGGCTTTATTCACGATCCCGGATCCGGGATGGGGAGTATCAAGAAGTTTAAATACCTGTTATTTTCCTCCTAATTGTTCACTACTGCAGTGGCCCTTTCATACAGTGCCTTGCAAAAGTATTCATCCCCCTTGGCATGTTTCCTATTTTGTTGTATTACAACCTGTAATTTATATGGATTTTTATTCTGATTTGATTTAAAATGAACATACACAAAGTAGTCCCAACAGGTGAAGTGAAATGAAAACAATTACTTGTTTCAAAAAAATAAAAAAAATAAAATGGAAAAGTGGTGCGTGCAAATGTATTCACCCCCTTTGCTATGAAGCCCCTAAATAAGACCTGGTGCAACCAATTACCGTCATAAGTCACATAATTAGTTAAATAAAGTCCACCTGTGTGCAATCTAAGTGTCACATGATCTGTCACATGATCTTAGTATATATACACCTGTTTTGAAAGGCCCCAGAGTCTGCAACACCCCTAAGCAAGGGACGCCACCAAGCAAGCGGCACCATGAAGACCAAGGAGCTCTCCAAACAGGTCAAGGACAAAGTTGTGGAGAAGTACAGATTACGGTTGGGTTATAACAAAAATATCAGAAACTTTGAACATCCGATGGAGCACCGTTACATTTTTTAAAGAATATGGAACCACAACAAACCTGCCAAGAGATGGCCGCCCACCAAAACTCACAGACCAGACAAGGAGGTCATTAATCAAAGAAGCAACAAAAAGACCAAAGATAACCCTGAAGGATCTGCAAAGCTCCACAGCTGAGATTGGAGTATTTGTCCATAGGACCACTTTAAGCCGTACACTCCACAGAGCTGGGCTTTACGGAAGAGTGGCCAGAAAAAAAGCCATTGCTTAAAGAAAAATATAAGCAAACTCGTTTGGTGTTCACCAAAATACATTTGGGAGACTCCCCAAACATATGGAAGAAGGTAATCTGGTCAGATGAGACTAAAATGTAGCTTTTTGGCCATCAAGGAAAATGCTATGTCTGGCGCAAACCCAACACCTCTCATCACCCCGAGAAAACCATCCCCACAGTGAAGCATGGTGGTGGCAGCATCATGCGGTGGGAATGTTTTTCATTGGCAGGGACTGGAAACTGGTCAGAATTGAAGGAATGATGGATGGCGCTAAATTCAGGGAAATTCTTGAGGGAAACCTGTTTCAGTCTTCCAGAGATTTGAGACTGGGAAGGAGGTTTACCATCCAGTAGGACATTGACCCTAACCATACTGCTAAAACAACACTCGAGTGGATTAAGGGGAAACATTTAAATGTCTTGGAATGGCCAGTCAAAGCCCAGACCTCAATCCAATTGAGAATCTGTGGTATGACTTAATTAAAGATTGCCGCACATCAGCGGAACCCATCCAACTTGAAGGAGCTAGAGCAGTTTTGTCTTGAAGAATGGGCAAAAACCCAGTGGCTAGATGTGCCAAGCTCATAGAGACATACCCCAAGAGACTTGCAGCAGTAATTGCTACAAAAGGTGGCTCTTCAAAGTATTGACTTTGGTGGGGGGGGGGGGGGGTGAATAGTTACGCACGCTCAAGTTTTCTGTTTTTTTGTCTTATTTTCAAACCCCCTAATAATCTATTTTTATTCCAGGTTGTAAGGCAACAAAATAGGAAAAATGCCAAGAGAGGGGGAGTACCTTCACAAGCCACTGTATCTATAATCCTATCACTGTTTATGTCTGAGGATACATCAAGATGCTTTGATGGTCCAGTGCTGTTTTTGGTTGAGGATAGATGGGGATGATATGAGGTTTTGAGCTGTGTTCCTCTCAGCTGGTTCTCAGAAGGTTTTGCCATGCTGCTGTAGACTGTCGAGATGCCTCTCTCTCTTTCTCCCTCATCTTGTGTGTTCTCTCCATTTCTCTCTTTTGCTGTCCTCTCTCTTGTTCTCCCCCCCCCCCCCGTCTCCCAAAAGCATTCACCAGGCAGGGGTCCAGTCAGGGTTCCAAGGTTTCTATAAGACGAACACACAGAGGTATGGTCACACCTCATTTGACTCTGAGTATTCTCTATTTGAGAACAGCAACACACATAGTGTGCCATGAATATGAGGGGAATTAGTAAAGACGAGTACATGTTTTCAATTCACTTCAATTCCGCAAATGTTTGTCATCTGTAAAAACATTTGTGAATGCTACTTGAAGCTTGCTGAACGACTTTAAAAAAAACTCTTCATTAGAGAAGGAGCATAGCCGTTGCTGAATGCAGTACATTTAGTGATGTACTGTAGTACATCATGAAGTAACTGAGAGTTTCAATATAGCAGAACCCACTAATGGAGAAATAAGAGAGGATTATCCCTATACTCCATGGAGGAGTAACAACCATCCCTTTACGATTTGGAGATATCTGAATTTCCTGTCTTCAGCTTTCAGAGGAAATCTCTTCCTATAACTCCTTGGATGACCTGGGGCACTGCTATTGGTTTAGTTAGCTCTGTAGAGGGGCTGGAGGTTCTGTAGATCATACTGGGAATAAGTGTGTGTGTGTCTGTATGTGTGTGTGTGTTTGTATGTGTATGTGTGTACCCGTGTGCTTGTAGGGAAAGGGTTATTATGGGATATTTCTCCTCAACGTAAATATATTGTCAATAGGTTTGTTGATGAGTGATTGATGCATACCTCATTTCACTGCCATAAGGGAGCAAGTAGACTGATTGATAGTTTTAAAGGGTTCAGGCCCCCTTTTTAAAGTCTCCAGTACTTCTCTCTGTCTGGTGGCTGCTGTGTTTCTGAGACACGACTTGTGTTTCTAAACACAATGAATTAAACCTCTGTTTATAGATCAGGCTACAATCCCCTGTCCTCCTAATTGCTTTTGGAACAACTGTGAATAGAGAGAAACGAATAACTGTAACAATAAGAAAAGAAAGCAGAGCAAGCAGTGGTATTACTTGATAATTACAAATAGTTTTCTCTTGATTTCAACGAAATATTGATGTTTATTTATTTAACACAGCAGACAAGTGTTGTCCTCTTTCCCTGGATGTACATTGTCTCCTCCCACCTCTCTACTCACTATTCCCACACCTATGTGTGTTTTTGCACCTGTCCATGCATGTGTGTGTGTGTGTGTGTGTGTTTGTGTGTGTGTGTGTGTGTGTGTGTGTGTGTGTGTGTGTGTGTATGAGTGTGGATGTTTCTTGTTGCAAGAAATACACTGTGTCAGGCTATCAAGCTAAACACAAGCCATTCAGTTCCTATTTTAGGTGAAATCATTAGCTGCGGGGCATAAAGCATAATTCCCCTCCACTACACTGGGATAGAAAATAGGGAACGGGTGTAATCACCACTGCCACCATCATCCCTTCCCCATCATCATTTGTAGTTCATTAACATCGTGCTAATAATGACCCCGTCGTTTCTGTAACGTACAGCTGTGGTAATGGCTATTCTTGATGGCCCGACTGTCTACCAGGACACACTTCATCAGACACTAGTTCCACTGGCTGAAACACACACAAATACTTTAAATACAGAATCATTATATAACTTGTTTTGGTACTGCCTTGTATGTAGCTTGTTTTTGGGTGCAGGTACAGGAATGGCAGAATAATTGCAACATTTACTTGGAGCAAACTCTGGATAAAACTGCTGGGTGATTTGAAGAGTCATAGTCAATCGATCAATAATAATGGGTGGTAGAGTTAGGGGAAAATAATAAAGATGGTAAATATATATTTGTATATACAAAATAAAAACATATGGGGGTGTCAAGGGGTGCGTAACATGTGGCATGGAAGTCAAACGCAGGAGAGCAGAACTTGGTAAATAGCCAGAGCCTTTTAATGTACATAACTACCAGCATACAAAAGTAACAAAACACATGGGCACAAAAACCTGTATCGCACCAGTCACATAAAGCACACTGACAATAAACAATGCCCGACAAGGACATAGGGGAAACAAGAGGGAACATATACAACATGTAATTAGGGAATTGAAACCAGGTGAGTGCGACAACCAGACAAAACAAATGGAACATGAAAAATAGATTGATGATGGCTAGAAGAATGGTGACGTCAACCGCTGAACACCGCCCGAACAAGGAGAGGAACCGACTTCGGTAGAAGTCGTGACAGGGGGATTGGAATAATATATGTAACAGTATAACTTTCGACCGTCCCCTCGTCCATACCCGGGCACGAACCAGGGACCCTCTGCACACATCAACAACAGTCACCCACGAAGCATTGTTACCCATCGCTCCACAAAAGCCACGGCCCTTGCAGAGCAAGGGGAACCACTACTTCAAGGTCTCAGAGCAAGTGACGTCACCGATTGAAACACTATTTAGCGCGCACCACCGCTAACTAAGCAGTTTCACATCCGTTACATATAGATAATTAAAATTGATAGAAGCCATAATCTATCTGCAAAATTAAAGAGGATCTACCCCCTCATTTTTTAAATACCTTAACAAGGCTCTCTCTCACATGCCGCGTAAAATGCAAACTGGCTGACCACTAAATGAAGCAGGTAAATGCCTCGCCTGTCTGTCTCTTCTCTCCATTCTGTCCAATACATTCTTTCTTCCTCTCTCTGCCCATCCTCTCTCCCCCTTCATCCCTTCTCCATCCATGTATGTTCCCCCTCTCTCTCTCTCTCTCTCTCTCTCTCTCTCTCTCTCTCTCTCTCTCTCTCTCACTCTCTCTCCCCATCTCTCACTCATTCACTCACTCACTCACTCACTCACTCACTCACTCACTCACTCACTCACTCACTCACTCACTCACTCACTCACTCACTCGCTCGCTCTCTCTCACAGTGTGAGTGACAGTCGTGGCTCCGAGAGTCTCAGCATGTGTTGTTGTGTCTCATGGTGAGCTGTTCAATCTGAGGTGCTGCTCTGTTCAAGTGGAGTGGGTCAGAGGTCACTGATGAGTCAGAGTGTGGTAGTATAGCTGCCCTGTGGTGTCAGAGGGGAGTGGAACATCTGGTGCCAATGCACACACACACACACATACATACAAACCCAAGATAAACAAAATCCACAGTAAATTACCCTTCTGTAAAGTAATCTCTAAAATGGGGGCTTAAGTACCTTGGTGTATAGTTATCTCTGCTTCCCATCACACATAATGCGAGAGACTACAGACTCCAGCATTACTGGTGTTGGTAAATGGATTTTATTTCCAGGGTTGGTAGCAGATGCAGACCTGACACAAGTGTCGCAGTGAAGCTCTAGCAGCAGCGGGGGAGAGTGACGCATTATGATTTAGTCAGCGTAGCACCACTCCGGCTAACTCGTTTCTCTCAGAGCAGAGCCTGATGTCTCATTTTAGAGCAACAGAGAGAGGAATCATGTAGAGCAGATAGAAGCTCCTCACTCTCTCTCTCTCTCCCTCTCTCTCTCTCTCTCTCTCCATCTCTCTTTCTCTCTCTGTCTCTCTCCCTCACCATCTCTTTCTTTCTCTCTGACAAGTTCATTTTGACATAATTAGTTACTCTGCTCAGGTATGCTGTCGACATTTGTCACTGAGACACAAACCCCCACACCACGCATTACCCGATGAGATTAATTCGTCAAATTTTCACTGTAGAATATTTTTACTGCTGTAAGTAACTGATCTGATCCAACACAGAAGTCGGGAGACGGGCAGACTGTCTGTATGTGTGTGCTTAACAGAGCCATGTAGTCCTCTCTGCACAGAGGTTAGTGTATGTTAATAGAGGGGTCCTCCTCCCTCTCATCCGTCTTTGATGCTCATTTGTGAGAGTAGCTTGCTCCTGTGGTTAAGATGATGTAATTTAGCAGAACCCCCCCGGAACCACTCTTCTCCCCCCTCTCCACCCTGTAAACCTGTCACCTGGTAGACAGATCTAGCCTCCTCTGCCCTAGACTCGGCTCACTCCTTTAAAACTGGCGTCCGTTCCCCCTCCGAACCCATTAAGGGAATCTCTTCCTAATGAACCCTCTGTTCCTCTGTTCCCTGTATTATCAACACTGAGGAGGAAGGACTGTATTATCAACACTGAGGAGGAAGGACTGTATTATCAACACTGAGGAGGAAGGACTGTATTATCAACACCGAGGAGGAAGGACTGTATTATCAACACTGAGGAGGAAGGACTGTATTATCAACACCGAGGAGGAAGGACTGTATTATCAACACTGAGGAGGAATGACTGTATTATCAACACTGAGGAGGAAGGACTGTATTATCAACACTGAGGAGGAAGGACTGTACTATCAACACTGAGGAGGAAGGACTGTATTATCAACACTGAGGAGGAAGGGCTGTACTATCAACACTGAGGAGGGCCTGTATTATCAACACTGAGGAGGAATGACTGTATTATCAACATTGAGGAGGAAGGACTGTACTATCAAAACTGAGGAGGAAGGACTGTATTATCAACACTGAGAAAGGACTGTATTATCATCACTGAGGAGGAAGGACTGTATTATCAACACTGAGGAGGAAGGACTGTATTATCAACACTGAGGAGGAAGGACTGTATTATCAACACTGAGGAGGAAGGACTGTATTATCAACACTGAGGAGGAAGGACTGTATTATCAACACTGAGGAGGAAGGACTGTACTATCAACACTGAGGATGAAGGACTGTATTATCAACACTGAGGAGGAAGGACTGTACTATCAACACTGAGAAGGAAGGACTGTATTATCAACACTGAGGAGGAAGGACTGTACTATCAACACTGAGGAGGAAGGACTGTACTATCAACACTGAGGAGGAAGGACTGTACTATCAACACTGAGGAGGAAGGACTGTACTATCAACACTGAGGAGGAAGGACTGTATTATCAACACTGAGGAGGAAGGACTGTACTATCAACACTGAGGAGGAAGGACTGTACTATCAACACTGAGGAGGAAGGACTGTACTATCAACACTGAGGAGGAAGGACTGTACTATCAACACTGAGGAGGAAGGACTGTACTATCAACACTGAGGAGGAAGGACTGTACTATCAACACTGAGGAGGAAGGACTGTATTATCAACACTGAGGAGGAAGGACTGTACTATCAACACTGAGGAGGAAGGACTGTACTATCAACACTGAGGAGGAAGGACTGTACTATCAACACTGAGGAGGAAGGACTGTACTATCAACACTGAGGAGGAAGGACTGTACTAGCCACGTAGTAACACATAGTCTAGCTACTGCAGGAGGATGGATTGCATTAGTCAGTGTACATCTGTTTCACCAGCACACCAAGAGGCAGGGTTGCATTAGATACTAGCACACACACATTTTGCATCCCAAATGGCACCCTATTCCTTAATGTAGTGCCATTTGGAACACAGACTTAGACTCAATGATTCAATGAGCATGATGCCTATAAAGGAGATTGTAACACTAACGGTCCAAGATTAGTTATAAAGGGTTCTTGCTCCTTATCTTTACTAGAGCTAGACACTGTACCAATCATTAGTTCGACATATTTTAACTGAATTTGATTTACTGTGTCTGACTTCCCTTTCTCAAGTTTATAACCTTGTCGCCTCGGGTTGTAGCCTAGTCCTAGACACATAAAACCCTGGCTTACTGCGACCTCTATGGCGTCAGAATGGGGTTACTTAGTGAGAGATCATTAGCTAGCTCGTTATAGACTGTTTAAGATCTATAAAAGACCGCGAGAGAAACCAAACCTTACTCTCTCAGCCTTCCTTTTAATGAAATGACAGTCTGTCAGTGACACATCACATCATCAGCAGCCAGCTAGCCAACCAGCCAGCAAGCCATATGCTGGTGACAACAGGATCCATCTTCCTCCCTTGTTCCTTCTCTTTTCCTCTCATCCCTTTCCGCTCCTTTTCTCCCTGGTACTGGAAACATGCCCCATTCAGCACTGTGAGACTCCATTTTGACTCGACATATGGCCGTGCTACAGCTAAAAGGGAGGGTTAGGAGCGTTAGATAGCACTGGGGAGTCTTTGACAGTTTTACAGCTAGTCACACGAGCTCTGGGGAAGGTCATCTGCTGGCAGAGATTCCGAATCAGAGACAATGAGAGAAGGGGAGGAGAGAGAGCGATAGAGAGATAGAAGGAAAGATAGAGAGAGAGATAGAGGGGGTAGAAAGAGAGGAAATAGAGGGTACGAGGGAGAAAGAAAGGTAGAAAGAAAGAGAGAGAGAGAGAGAGAGAGAGAGAGAGAGAGAAAATCTTCTCCCCAGAGACCAAGGCTGTGTTGTTAGTGAACTGTGTTCTCCACAGTAATGTACTGATCTATGGTCTTTATAGCTCTAACAGGCAACAACCATCCTCGTAAAAATGTATAATGCCAGCAGCTCAAGGAAAATATAGTCTGTTTAGAGGGTGTAGGATGTTGTACTGCGCCTGGATGATCTGGCTCACAGACTTATATGACGTTATCAGTGACAGTGGGCTCTGGGGTCTCCGCCCCCGCACAGCAGACAGACTCTCACAGGAAATGAACAGAGGTCTCATATCAACCCCGGGGAATGGGAGACTCACTTCTCTCACCCCCCTCACCTGTGTGGATTATGATGTCATAAAACAGTGTCGGAGGATACAGAGCACATGCCTCACTGAGACCCCCAGTGTGGGAGGAAAGAGGGATATAAAAAGCTAGGCAGGGATTGAGGGATGAGTACTTTAAAATGTGTTGTGGCTCTGGAGAGGACTGACTGATTATTGTGTGTGTGTGTGTGTGTGTGTGTGTGTGTGTGTGTGTGTGTGTGTGTGCATCACTTTTATAATTATTTGATAAATGCTGATTTAAATGTTATTCTATCCTGTCAATAATCCAACTTCTTAGCATGGCTGTTCTTCTTTTGGTGGACTGGGCTCTAAGGAGAATATGATTGCAGTATTGTAAACAGCAGGTGCAGAGAAAAACTCTCAGCTGAGCAACCAGCACAGAGGATTGATTTCCTCCATGCATTCAATACTATGCAGAAAGAGGCAGGCTATTGTGTGTTCTCTGTCACCATCCCAGAACCTCATCAGGCTGAATCATTGTTGCAGTGTGAAGATTACCTGGAGGTGACGAATTAAATAGAACTCAACTCTTCTCTTCTCTTGTCCCCTCCCCTCCCCTCCCCTCCCTCTTCTCTTCTCTTTGTCACACCCTGACCATAGTTTGCTTTGTATGTTTCTATGTTTTGGTTGGTCAGGGTGTGATCTGAGTGGGCATTCTATGTTGGATGTCTTGTTTGTCTATTTCTATGTCTGGCCTGATATGGTTCTCAATCAGAGGCAGGTGTTAGTCATTGTCTCTGATTGGGAACCATATTTAGGTAGCCTGGGTTTCACTGTGTGTTTGTGGGTGATTGTTCCTGTCTCTGTGTCTACACCAGATAGGACTGTTTAGGTTTTCGTTCATTTATTGTTTTGTTAGTTATTTCATGTCGAGTTCCTTTATTAAAGAACATGAATAACCACCACGCTGCATTTTGGTCCGCTTCTCCTTCACCAGAGGAAAACCCTTACTCTCTTCTCTTCTTTTTTTCCTTTTCTTTCTTTTCTTTTCTTCTCTCCACCTCTTAAACTTCTGTTTAATCCCCGTGGGGCTCTCGGTTTCAACTGCCAGATTTCATTATAACAAAGAAGCCTTAACTCTGAGAAGGAAACTTCAATTATATCTGGGAACTTTAAATGCATTGATAACAAAACAGTCTCGTTTCACCTGAAAGCAGTTGATGATTAAAAAGCAGATCTACTTATTTGTGAGGACTGGGTCTTTGATGATGAATCATTAGAACATGGTGTTTTTCAACCTACTGACGTAATTGTGCTTTCATATAACGCAATGAATGAACTCCTTAGAGACCAAGACTTATTTTCAAAGAATACTGAAATAATTCAGAGGTTTGTAACAAATGGCAGTAAATCTCTTATACACTGCAGTAAATCTCTTATACACTACTGCCTGCAGCAATCTGAGTGTTCCGATTCAGCAATTTAGAGGTTATTGCTAAAGCGGTGTATGTGTGAATTCACCTGTTGAGAGCTTATTTCTCATGCAACATTCAGGAAGAATCATTCTAAGTCAATAACAATCAAGTCTTTTGTTGGAGTGATGACTCATTTCAGGATAAATTCAGGTCTGTTGATTGCTGTGTGTGCGTGTGTGTGTGTGTGTGTGTGTGTGTGTGTGTGTGTGCGCATCTGTGTTGTTTCTGTGCTTGTATACTTTGTAACAGCTGTACAGGGCTGAAGTATAGTCTGTACACAATTTACATGATTTACATTATTACAGCTACCTTATGTGCTCCTGGGCTGTTAGGTACAGAAACCATATTGCTAGCTCACCACAGTGTTAAAACGTGTTGTGTCTGTTTAAATGAAGAAAAACATACCCATCTGTGACAACCTGTGTAAAAACATCTCCGAACAACAAACCAGACAGCGCTACTTTTCCTATCGGGGTTGTCATGGCTACCCACAAAAATACACACACCAACTAGCACCTTTCGGTTGCCCTTGGTTGCACCTTGCCTAAGCCATCTCCGTACACAGAACGGAGGCGTAGAGTAAGGATATACTTTTACTTGCAGACAGTAACCACCTGGTACACCTTAAGCAGAACATACAGTGGGGCAAAAAAGTAATTAGTCAGCCACCAATTGTGCAAGTTCTCCCACATAAAAAGATGAGAGAGGCCTGTAATTTTCATCATAGGTACACTTTAACTGTGACAGACAAAATGAGAAAAAAATCCAGAAAATCACATTGTAGGATTTTTACTGAATTTATTTGCAAACTATGGTGGAAAATAAGTATTTGGTCAATAACAAAGGTTTATCTCAATACTTTGTTATATACCCTTTGTAGGCAATGACAGAGGTCAAACGTTTTCTGTAAGTCTTCACAAGGTTTTCACACACTGTTGCAGGTATTTTGGCCCATTCCTCCATGCAGATCTCTTCTCGAGCAGCAATGTTTTGGGGCTGTTGCTGGGCAACACAGACTTTCAACTCCCTCCAAAGATTTTCTATGGGGTTGAGATCTGGAGACTGGCTAGGCCACTCCAGGACCTTGAAATGCTTCTTACGAAGCCACTCCTTCATTGCCTGGGCGGTATGTTTGGGATCATTGTCATGCTGAAAGACCCAGCCACGTTTCATCTTCAATGCCCTTGCTGATGGATGGAGGTTTTCACCCAAAATCTCACGATACATGGCCCCATTCTTTCCTTTACACGGATCAGTCCTGGTCTCTTTGCAGAAACACAGCCCCAAAGCATGATGTTTCCACCCCCATGCTTCACAGTAGTTATGGTGTTCTTTGGATGCAACTCTGCAGTTTTTGTCCTCCAAACACGACGAGTTGAGTTTTTACCAAAAAATTATATTTTGGTTTCATCTGACCATATGACATTCTCCCAATCTTCTTCTGGATCATCCAAATGCTCTCTAGCAAACTTCAGACGGGCCTGGAGATGTACTGGCTTAAGCAGGGGGACACGTCTGGCACTGCAGGATTTGAGTCCCTGGCGGCGTAGTGTGTTACTGATGGTAGGCTTTGTTACTTTGGTCCCAGCTCTCTGCAGGTCATTCACTAGGTCTCCCCGTGTGGTTCTGGGATTTTTGCTCACCGTTCTTGTGATCTTTTTGACCCCACGGGTGAGATCTTGCGTGGAGCCCCAGATCGAGGGAGATTATCAGTGGTCTTGTATGTCTTCCATTTCCTAATAATTGCTCCCACAGTTGATTTCTTCAAACCAAGCTGCTTACCTATTGCAGATTCAGTCTTCCCAGCCTGGTGCAGGTCTACAATTTTGTTTTCTGGTGTCCTTTGACAGCTCTTTGGTCTTGGCCATAGTGGAGTTTGGAGTGTGACTGTTTGAGGTTGTGGACAGGTGTCTTTTATACTGATAACAAGTTCAAACAGGTGCCATTAATACAGGTAACGAGTGGAGGACAGAGGAGCCTCTTAAAGAAGAAGTTACAGGTCTGTGAGAGCCAGAAATCTTGCTTGTTTGTAGGTGACCAAATACTTATTTTCCACCATAATTTGCAAATAAATTCATTAAAATTCCTACATTGTGATTTTCTGGATTTTTTTTCTCAAATTTTGTCTGTCATAGTTGAAGTGTACCTATGATGAACATGACAGGCCTCTCTCATATTTTTAAGTGGGAGAACTTGCACAATTGGTGGCTGACTAAATACTTTTTTGCCCCACTGTACCTGTGGGAAAAAGACTCAGACATAACTGTAGTACTGACAGTTTGAGCTCAAAGCTAATCATATCTGCACCAGGTTCATACAACGGAGGTATGATAAGCGTGTCATTGAACAGGCCTATACCCGTGCTAGAGAGACTGAATGTCAAAGTCTGCTCACTGGCATTAATAGAAACCAGGACAAATTGCCCCCACGTTTCCCCCCCCATGGAGTACAGCCCATGTGCCGGTTGTGTCAAATCCATTGTATTGAAACACTGTAACATCCTACCCAAGACATACAATACTTGGCTCCCAGACCCGACCAATGGCAATTACAAGTGTGGGCACTGTGTACATTGTGACAACGTAACCAATATGAATGTTTTTTACCACCCATGAACAGGTAAAGTATACAGAATCCAAACCATCAATTGTAGCACTACAAATGTCATTTACATGCTCAAATGCATCTGCAGGGCTGCTTATATTGGTCAAACCACAAGAGCGTTGATACTTTGCATTGCAGAATATAAGGCTGCTATTCATAATTAAAACAAGGACTATGCTGTTGTGCGCCTTCACCTTCCTCCCTGTGCTTTTTAGCCATAGAACACGTTCAGATTTCACCAAGAGGAGGTAACATCGTCAATAAATCAGGGTCTCCAAAATTCTGTCCTCGGAACTCCAAGGGTTGCACGTTTTTTTTGTTGTTGTTTTTTGCCGTGGCACTACACAGCTGATTCAAATAATCAACTAATCAAGATTTCTGGCAGCACACGTTAGACACTGTGGATGCTAAGATGCCGAACTTGATTTTTTGGTTCTTTGTGCTGCCGCTTTCACAGACACCCAAATATATGTGTGTGCTTTATTTTGACATGGTCTACTGATCAACCAAACACACGTTTTTTCTTGTTCTTGTACTTGTTCTTATTGTTATTATTATTTGCCATTTTCCTTGAATCATGTTATTTTATTTGAACAGTGTTGTTTCTAGGTAGGCCACTAAGGTTTAAATACAGGCTAAGTGCAATTGTCACATCACTCTGAGGAAGACGCCAGCTTGACGTCGATACATCAGTCACCTGTACTCAACCTGAACAATGGATTAAGAAATTCATCTCTGCCTTTTTCTTGTGGTGTGCTCCAAATTTTGTGGTGTGTTACCGACTCATTTCTGCCTCCAATTAGTCCCTTTGGAAATGTTCTTGGTAAGCCCTTTTGTCCATCCAGACAACATTTAGATCAATGTGATGCAACAGCACTATATTCTCCTCTAGTGGAGTTTTGTTGAGATTCACAGCCGGTGTCCATGTGGCTGTTCTAAAATGCATGGAATAATGGGAATTAAGGTAAATCCAATCCGTCCAGTTAAGCTGGGCGCCTGAAAGGAGAGAGAGAGAGAGAAATAGGCTTGTTGACCATTTTCAGTGGCAGTTCTGTTCTCTTCAGTCAATCAATGCTGGAATGAACTCTGATGCAGCTTTACTCCACCATAACATGCTGGACCAATTTGGATGTCGTTCTTCATTCGGCAGAAATAGATTCAGGGCATTCTCCTCCTCCTCATTCGTTCCATCTGGGCTTACAACTTTAAAGAAGGAAACATGAGGAGAGCAGCTACACACACACACACACACACACACACACACACACACACACACACACACACACACACACACACACACACACACACACACACACACACACACACACACACAAAAACTACTGTCAACTACTGCTCTCACATCTACTTCCTCTTATCAACTCTCTCTCTCTCTCTCTCTCTCTCTCTCTCTCTCTCTCTCTCTCCTGAAGACAAACAAAAACACTGTCAGAAATGGAGGTCTCTCTCTCTTTCTCGCTATCTCTGTCCAACCTTGACAAGGTGAGACACCTCACAATGGGTAGGTGCACTGACTGTATCTCAACGTGAGAGAGTTAGAGACTGGACTGTGTATCCTGTGTGTGTCTGATGTGTGTGTGTGTGCGTGTGCGTTTCCACGCGTGGGCGGACTCCTGATTGGATCTCCTGGGTCTCTCAGGGTTACTACGTTCTAAACGGATTCAATCAGAACTCTCTGATTGGTCATCTTAACCCCAGTGAACTCGCTCAAATGGAGTACACCATTGCCACGCCAACGCCAGGCATGTGATACTCCCTCTCATTTCCAGTTTGCGTACAACCACTTTTGCAGTCAACAAAACAAAAACATTTGAAGAATTCTTTTCCCTCTTCCTGTAACAGCTTCCAGGTATGTTCTTTTTTTCTTTTTGTTGCGTGAAATGTTTCCTGTAGTAAACAAAAAGTTACAATAATGTAATTAGTAAACTTCTTAGCTTCCAGGTACATTTTTGAGAAACTTTGGTTGTTCTGTCCACCCACTTTTATTTGGTAAAGCATGGCACTTGCAACGGCAGAATTGTTGGTTCGATTTTCATGGGGGACCAGTTTGACAAAGTATGCTCTCGTTACTGTAAGTCGCTCTGGATAAGAGCATCTGCTAAATTACTAAAATGTTAAAATGCAAGTCAGTAAAACATGGTAGTATGCTGCTATTGACCTGCAGGGTATTGCTGTTGTGAGTCTATCTACAGTGACCTGTAGTCACTGGTGCAGGGATACCTCCCCAGTGTGTGTGTGTAGGTCTGCCAGGAGTTCCTCCCATCTGCCAGAACCAGTGAGAAGAAAGAAAACACAAGTGTTGATGTTGGATCGATAAATCAACTACAATCACGCTCAGCAGCCAGCAGTCATCAGCACCCCAACTAGAGTGAAGAGAGAGCCTTCTGAGTGGCGCAATGGTCTAAGCCACTGCATCGCAGTTCTAGCTGTGCAGTTCTAGCTGTGCAGTTCTAGCTGTGCAGTTCTAGCTGTGCAGTTCTAGCTGTGCAGTTCTAGCTGTGCCATTAGAGATCTTGGTTCGAGTCCAGGCTCTGTCGCAGCCGGCAATAACTGGGAGACCCATGGGGCGGTGCACAATGTCATCTGGGTTAGGGAATGGTTTGGCCAGCAGGGATATTTTTGTCTCATTGTGCACTAGCAGTGCAGATTGGCTGTGTTTTGGAGGACACATGACCTTCGCCTCTCCCGAGTCCGTACGGGAGTTGCAGCGGTGTGACAAGACTGTAACTACCAATTGGTCGTCAGGAGCACTGGGACATTTCCCGTCTCCTGAGGGTCGTTTTAGCCTGCGGTGAACAGTCAACTCAACTTGACCATATAGCAAGCAGGAATGAGTTGACGGAGTATCCACGCATCAGGTGTGAGAGTCAGGTGTGAATCTCACTCACTTGCTGCAGTGTCCCCGCGCGAGGGTGCGCGCACCCAAAATGACATCAGGTCTCTTCGCGATGCAGATAGCAATCGTCTACCTGCCTCTCTACAGGTGACATTTTAGGCAAGTCGCACAGCGAACTGGACAGTCAGAAGAGGAAAGGTGGAGCAGAGAGGGAGAGAATAAAAAAGAGAAAGGCCACAGATGCTGCAAAATAAGTGACATGTTCGCCAGTAAGGGACCAGGTCAGTCAAAAACACAAGCTAAACCACACACACTGACACACACGGCACCCAGCATGGATAGCTAAGTAGCCTAGCTCATAATAGTGACACAACGGTCGGTAGGCTAAACAGCTTGCACGTCTTAAGTCTTTGTGGAGGAATTATATCATAGCGATGAGTGCAACATAGTCAACCTAGACTATGGACTTGCCAGCATTCGGTCATGACTCATGCCACATAAGCTAGGTAAAGTGCACATACACTGTACAGAGTAACAGGCTACAGTAACCTAACCACAATGCATCCATGAACGTAGCCTGTGTGACACAGCACAGGCAATGACAAAGATCATTAGCGCCATTAGTACCAACATTACAAGTTACAACAATAATATACAGCTCTGGGAAAAATTAAGAGACCACTCAAAATAAGAGACAACTCCAAATAAGAGACAACTCTTAATTTTTTCTAGAACTGTATTAATGTAGCCTACTGATACACTAATGATAGTGAGTATGATAATAGAGTATTTTCTTTGTAAAGGTGGAGAAGGAAGCAGCAGCATCACTAGAGCTTCAGGTGCTCCTGCAGAACTGGAGGTGGTGGTCAGTTCAGTCAGACTCAGAGCAGGAACCTTCAGGTACAACTTAAGAGCACAAACCTAAACATGTAGGCTATGATTTCAGATTAATATGTACTTTATTTATGAGATTATTAGTAGGACTGTAAACGGGGGGCATACAATCGATGACTGCACAAGTAATACAAGTTTAAGGTTAGGTTATTTACAATGTTAATCTCATTCTGCAGAGCAACCAGATGTGCAGAGAGAGAGAGAGGTTCAGAGCCCAGTACAGGGAAAACAGAAAGAGTGAAAGCACTGAAAATAAATTTGATTATTTTTTCTGTCCTCAGTCCAAGAATTTGACTTATTTTTTCAGTACCACCCAAAACAACCCCCTCAAAGAGTCATTCCCAATGTACTCCACTCCAAAGATGGAACAAACAGAAAATGGCTGACATACAATGAAGTAACTCACTCCTTGTTCTTCTCAGTATGTCTTGCATTCGCAAAACCTTCAGCCAGTGGTAGTGCATTTGTCAAAGGAGGCATGCAGGCCTGGAGACATGCCCATCTGAAAGTACAGGAACATGAGAGATGCAAGACCCATAGAGAAAGTGCAGAAGCCTTTGTCCTCAGAGCCGACAAAGCAGACATCCGTACCCTTCTGAGTGATAAAAAAATGTCAGTTCAACGAGACCAGATCAGAAAGACGAAGCAGGTCATGGAACGTGTGATTGATGTAGTTAAAGTTATTGGTATATGTGGGCTTAGCTACAGAGGACACAGACATGAAGCTGCATACAACTTGGAAAACATGGCCAACAATCATGGCTAGTTTTTTGAGCTTATATTGTTACTAGTGGTAATTACTTACTGGTTACTCTGAAGTAGCTATGCTATGACTCTTAACAGGCGGACAAGGGTGAAAGAACATTTGCTGCGAGTTAAAGCTTTTGTACAGGGGCAAATGCATAAGATGTACAGAATAACTGAACATTAAAACCAGACTACATGAAGAGAAGGACACATAGGTGAAAGAATAGCTGGACATACCAAGGCCAGAGGGATATACAAAGGAGGGGTTCAGTCAAATGACTAACTGATGACCAATAGACATAGTTTGCATATTTTTAGTATAGTTGGACACGCTAGAAACTGAGGAGACACATAGTCTGCTGATCTTAGATAATACACAAACAAAAGAATGCTTTTAGCTAAGTGCAGGAACAAAGCAATGGTCTTGTCATCATTATCTGACGAAAAGCAGGTATGGGTGTTATTGAGCTGAACAAGCGGGATGCACGGATTGGAATGTAACTTTATTTGCATTTGGGATGGGCTCATATGCAATATGTGGATAAATACTGGAGCCGGGGCTCTGGAAAGTGGAGTGTGTTCCGCGGACCAATCCTGCTTGCAATACTCTTCAATTAAAAAGCCGAATTGACTTCACAAGTTCTGTAATGCGTTGTATTTGATCCGATTTTCTACGACATATGCTGTTGGCTTCATGGGCACCAGTGAGGGAACATTGTAATCTACATTTTGTAGAGGAGTGCTTTTTCGACTTTTGTATTATACTTACTTATTCATTGTTGTAGCTTATGTTCAAGTTCCGTGAATGTGTGTGTGAAGTCATTTGATACTTTTGATATTATTGATGCTTGAATATAAAGATAATCATTTGAACAAACTCTGTGTATCTAATTATATCTTTTTAAAAAGTGTAGGCTAATTGTTTTGTGTGTCTGGCCTTGTACGTTTGTATGTGCTATGATTGGTGTACTGTATTCCTAGAGAGTTTTTGAGGGTGCACCCATAGCCATAGCATACCTTGAAAACTCAGCGTTCAGATAGGCTACTTTTGTTTGTATTACAAATGTTTGTATTTTGTAATGTGGTTTAACTTTCTTCCCAGATGAACATAGTGTCCAAATGTATAACTAGTTTGGTACCCGTAACATGAACAAATAGCGTTTAGCCTACAAAATGAGCGGTCTGAGGGGCTGCGTGAACAGGGTGGCCTGGGATAGAGTCAAGTTCCTGGCCTGAATGATTGTTTCAGTCTGCCCCAGGATACCACGGAATTGGTGAGAAAACGGCATAAAGAAATATAGAATAATAATTTTTATTTTACCTTTATTTTACTAGGCAAGTCAGTTAAGAACAAATTCTTATTTTCAATGATGGTCTAGGAACAGTGGGTTAACTGCCTGTTCAGGGGCAGAACGACAGATTTGTACCTTGTCAGCTCGGGGATTCAAACTTGCAACCTTTCTATTACTAGTCCAACGCTCTAACCACTAGGCTACACTGCCGCCCCAAATAATAATAATAGAATGAAGGGAGAGGAGTGTGGGCAGAAGTGTTCTCTTTCCTAGCCTCCCTTTAAGTGTTCTCTTTCCTAGCCTCCCTTTAAGTGTTCTCTTTCCTAGCCTCCCTTTAAGTGTTCTCTTTCCTAGTCTCCCTTTA
Organism: Oncorhynchus masou masou; assembly: GCF_036934945.1. Taxonomy (NCBI): domain Eukaryota; kingdom Metazoa; phylum Chordata; class Actinopteri; order Salmoniformes; family Salmonidae; genus Oncorhynchus; species Oncorhynchus masou. The sequence continues at coordinate 28,991,679 of NC_088224.1, read as the reverse complement.
AGTGTTCTCTTTCCTAGCCTCCCATTAAGTATTCTCTTTCCTAGTCTCCCTTTAAGTGTTCTCTTTCCTAGCCTCCCTTTAAGTGTTCTCTTTCCTAGTCTCCCTTTAAGTGTTCTCTTTCCTAGCCTCCCATTAAGTATTCTCTTTCCTAGCCTCCCTTTAAGTGTTCTCTTTCCTAGCCTCCCTTTAAGTGTTCTATTTCCTAGCCTCCCTTTAAGTGTTCTCTTTCCTAGCCTCCCTTTAAGTGTTCTATTTCCTAGCCTCCCTTTAAGTATTCTCTTTCCTAGCCTCCCTTTAAGTGTTCTATTTCCTAGCCTCCCTTTAAGTGTTCCCTTTCCTAGCCTCCCTTTAAGTGTTCTCTTTCCTAGCCTCCCTTTAAGTGTTCTCTTTCCTAGCCTCCCTTTAAGTGTTCTATTTCCTAGCCTCCCTTTAAGTGTTCTATTTCCTAGCCTCCCTTTAAGTGTTCTCTTTCCTAGCCTCCCTTTAAGTGTTCTATTTCCTAGCCTCCCATTAAGTGTTCTCTTTCCTAGCCTCCCTTTAAGTGTTCTATTTCCTAGCCTCCCATTAAGTGTTCTCTTTCCTAGCCTCCCTTTAAGTGTTCTATTTCCTATCCTCCCTTTAAGTGTTCTATTTCCTAGCCTCCCTTTAAGTGTTCTCTTTTCTAGCCTCCCTTTAAGTGTTCTATTTCCTAGCCTCCCTTTAATTGTTGTCATTACAACCCTTTACTTGAGAAAGCCTGGCACAATGTCCACATTTTATTTTTATACTAAAGTTAATATTGAGCTGAGCACCTGTCTTGACCTGGCTGTAATTGCAAAACATGCTTTCTCTCATTCTCTTCATCATCCTCTCTCTCCTCCCTCTCTCCCTCCCTCCCTCCTCCTCTCAGTGTGTTAAATGTAAGGACAGACTCCAACAGCAGGCTTTTGGAAGATTTGTTGGTGTAAAGATCAAATCCCTCTCCAGTCCAGATGAAGTTGAACACAGTGTGCTCCTCTGAGTCTGACGCCGTTTGCTTTACCAGCCTGTGTGTGTGTTTGTTTTACCAATGGCTGTTTGAGCCTTTGCCTCCTCCTCTCCCATCCCTGCGAGCATTTAGAGGCCTCTTCCATGTCCTACCTCTCTGCATTTTCTTGTATAGTTCAGGCAGGTCACCCGTGATACAAGTCAGTATTCAACGTCCATCCATGTCTGAGGACCTTGGGAGATGACGTGGAAACCAGTAGCGTGTAGTGAGTGCTGTTATCTCCAAGTAGTCTTTGGTTTGGTTTTGCTAGGGCATTGTTGTTACATTCCCCAGTTTCTGTGTTATAGCTTGTGTATTTGAATGTGTTTCAGGAGACGGCTTCCTGAATTCTCCCCAAGCAGCTGATTGGTCGACTCCAAGGCTAATTGGAGAGCTGACCCCGCCCCCTCGTCAAGACGCAGCTGTCTCCAATTCCTTCTGAAGCTATATAAAAGCCAGTGTTCTGTTCAGAAGGGAGATCATTGCTGGGAGGTCATTGCAGAGATATAGATTGCAAAAAGATTGATTGTGATTTCGAGAGATCATGGCTGAAAGAGGAGGCTGAGGGACATATTATGTTTGTTGTTTCTGAGAGTGATACAGGCAGTTGGTATGTACTGTGTTAGTTTGTTGCATTATTGATAGAGCTTATTTGATGTAATTTTCTTTGTTTGTGAAATTGTTTGTTCTCCTGTTTAATTTGTTCCCAGGGGGGAAGGGGAAGGCACGTAGAGTGCTTAGGCAAGAGGCCCGTGGGCATACATATACCCATAGTATATTCACTGTCTAGGCACACTAGGTAAGACCTGGGCGGACCACCCCCTGTATTTTGGTTAGGGCACCAGGTGGTGCTAAATTAGGTAATTAGTGGTAAGGTCGGAGAGGGGGCTTTGATACTTACTTTCTTTGCTTTGGTTCCGGCCAGCCCCTTTTCCCCATAGTACCGTGTGACGGAATAAATTCCTTGTAAACGGTACCACATTCTGCCTTTTGTCATCCTTACTCGCACCTACAGTCCATACCTCTTTCACTTCACAGAGTTCAGTTGTAGCAGGGTGTTGCGTTCCCTCTTCATAGAGGTGTGCGTAACATTGTGGACGGGGATGGTGGACAAGCGCAAGTATCTACCTCTGGATCCAAATGTTGGTGATTTTCTTTGCGATTTTTCTGCTTTAGCCCAAACAGATTACCTAAATGAAACCATAGCTTACCTGAGCATGATTTTAATGATCTCTGTCTGTCTGTCTCTCTCTCTCTGAAGACTAACAGATGGTCATTAACCTGAAAATGCTTTGTTCCACGACGACACCGTATGTAAGGTGTGTGTGGTGCATGTGTTTGTGTGTGTGCATTTGTGTCTGTAATGAGTGATTCAGGAGCAGGGACTCATCTATTTAACCTGGGTGATTAAATTGCAGAGCTCGGGAGGGACCAGGACTAAGTGACTGTTTATTTAAGTATGCTTTACACCCTGCAGGGTTCATCAGTCTATCCAGCCATGACGCCAGGTTCCAGGCGGAGTACACTCTCTATGGTATACAGTGATGCAAACCACTTTTTATCCATCAGGGCAGTTTCACCAAACACTTCAGGAGTACAGCAGAATGTTAGAGGAAATTTGTTTAGTTCACTTAGGTGATCTTCCACCCCATACACCTGTCAGACAGTATTTTGATAGATGTGAAAAAGTTAGAAGCAAGGCATAAGCTTACAATATACACCATATATTATTTGAGTTAGATTATGTTTCTGTCATGGTTTAAAGCAGAAAATAAACAAAATATACACTACCTTTCAAATGTTTGGGGTCACTTATAAATGTACTTGTTATTGAAAGAAAAGCACAGTTGTTTCACAAATGTCAACAATGAAGAGACGTCTCCAGGATGCTGGCCTTCTAGGCAGAGTCCCTCTGTCCAGTGTCTGTGTTATTTTGCCAATCTTAATCTTTTTTTATTGGCCAGTCTGAGATTTTTCTTTGCAACTCTGCCTAGAAGGCCAGCATCCCGGAGTCACCTCTTCACTGTTGACATTGAGACTGGTGTTTTGCAAGTTGCCAGTTGAGGCGTCTTTCTCAATCTAGACACACTAATGTACTTGTCCTCTTGCTCAGTTGTGCACCGGGGCCTCCCACTTTCTATTCTGGCTAGTGCTAGTATGCTCTGTTCTGTGAAGGGAGTAGTACACAGCGTTGTATGAGATCTTCAGTTTCTTGGCAATTTCTTGCAATTTCTCCATTCTCAGAACAAGAATAGACTGATGAGTTTCATAAGAAAGTTATTTGTTTCTGGCCATTTTGAGCCTGTAATCGAACCCACAAATGCTGATGCTCCAGATACTCAACTAGTCTAAAGAAGGCCAGTTTTCTTGCTTCTTTAAATAGCACAACAGTTGTCAGCCGTGCTAACATATTTGCAAAAGGATTTGCTAATGATAGATTAGCCTTTTAAAAGGATAAACTTGGATTAGCTAACACAACATGCCATTGGACCACAGGAGTGATGGTTGCTGATAATTGGCCTCTGTACGCCTATGTAGATATTCCATTAAATCTGCCATTTCCAGCTTTTCCCACAATAGTCATTTACAACATTAACAATGTCTACACTGTATTTCAGATCAATTTGATGTTATTTTAATGGACAAAGTGCTTTTAAAAAATAGCATATTTCTAAGTGATAGTGTGTGGTAGTGGTAGTGTGTATTTTGTTTATAATAATGCTGTGTAGTTCTTTTGTGTAGTTCCCCTTAAGCTACAATCCTTAGTTGCTACATCCATTTTTGGACATGAAGTAATGATACATTATACACAATGTACAAAATATTAAGGGCACCTTCCAAATATTGATATACATCCCCCCTTTTGCCCTCAAAACATCCTCAATTCCTTGTGGCTTGGACTACAAGTTGTCAAAAACATTCCACAGGGATGCTGAACCATGTTGACTACAATGCTTCCCCCCACAGTTGTGTCAAGTTGGCTGGATGTCCTTCGGGTGGTGTACAATTCTTGATACACACGGGAAACTGTTGTGTGAAAAACCCAGCAGCGTTGCAGTTCTTACATCACTTAAACCGGTCCTATATTTTTGATATCATAAATGGTCAGCCCTTGCATCCATAGCTCTGTCTATGGATTTGAGTGCGATTTTTCTAGGCCCATCCCTCAGCTTTTCCCCAAACTGTTATTTCCAATTATTTTCCCCCCAAAACGGCTCTATGCCTAACAACCCAAGGACTGTTTGAGTGGCATGTGAGAGCTCTGTGAACGGCTGGCTGATAGCTGCCTGAAAAGCATTTTAGCTGGTTGCCTTACTCAGTCTTTGTTGTGGTAAACTGTTTTCCAACAGCAAACACAACACACGTATCATTCTGGCAGACAGAGATAATAGAGAGATAATCAGAGAGTGGGATCCAGTGTTTCTTCGTTGTTTGTGTTTTCGACACCTATTTAGCCAAAGGCACTTTGCTGTAGAAGAAAAACATGTCACATCTCCATATATTTTGTAAAGCATTAGCCCTGACAGAGCGAAGGTGGAAAAAGGTCTAAGACTGTCAGTGGAATCTAAAATGCAAAGATAAACAGGAAACGTAACCCTACTGACATCAGATGTGACATTTGCAGTAACACCCCCACTAATCTTGTCCAAAGAGCATTTCCATTAAGAGAGAGGGTGAATGAAGTCTTGCTTCTAGGAACATGTCCTTAAACCATTTTGCCACAACTTTGGAAGTGATGGCTGTGTGGTCCCATGGTGTTTATACTTGCATACTATTGTTTGTACAGATGAACGTGGTACCTTCAGGCCTTTGGAAATTGCTCCCAAGGATGAACCAGACTTGTCGCGGTATACAATTTTTTGGCTGACTTCTTTTGATTTTCCCATGATGTCAAGCGAAGAGGCACTGAGATTGAAGGTAGGCCTTGAAATACATCCACAGGTACACCTCAAATAATGTCAATTAGCCTATCATAAGCTTCTAAAGCCATAACATAATTTTCTGACATTTTCCAAGCTGTTTAAAGGCACAGTCAACTTAGTGTATGTAAACCTCTGACCCACTGGAATTGTGATACAGTGAATTATAAGTGAAATAATCTGTTAGTTAAATATTGTTGTAAAAAGTACTTGTGTCATGCACAAAGTAGATGTCCTAAACGACTTGCCAAAACTAGTTTGTTAACAAGACATTTGTGGAGTGGTTGAAAAACAAGTTTTAATGACTCCAACCTAAGTGTATGTAAAACTCTGACTTCAACTGTATGTATATACTATACTATTCAATGTTGTCACGCCCTGACCTTAGAGATCCTTTATACAGTGGGGCAAAAAAGTATTTAGTCAGCCACCAATTGTGCAAGTTCTCCCACTTAAAAAGATGAGAGAGGCCTGTAATTTTCATCATAGGTACACTTCAACTATGACAGACAAAATGAAAAAAAAAAAAATCCAGAAAATCACATTGTAGGATTTTTAATGAATTTATTTGCAAAAAGTCCCCATGAGGGGCTCTCTCTAGCTGAAAGTGTGTGTGTGTGTGTGCGTGTGTGTGTGTGTGTGCGTGTGCGTGCGCGAGACAGAGAGAGAGAGAGAGGGGAGAGAAAAACATTTCAAAGTTGCTCAAACTGTCAACTTTCTAAGCGTTTTTGACACCCTGCGTTGCTCCTCCTGCTCAGCATTGTTCCAACATCACATTTCAAAGTTAAGGGTCAAAGTTTTGGATAGGGTTAAAACATAGAATGTATGCATTCATTTCAATTGGTTACGTTATGGGTTAAGGTTTGGGACCAGTACCTGATTTTGAAAGCATTTCCCAACGTTCTCAGGACATGGGATAGACATCAAATTTCAAAGTCCCTTTTGAGTGATCTGCCTGTCTTGCTGAAAGGCTGGCTGAGACACACTGTCACAGGAGAGAGGGAGAAGAAGACAGATACTTTTTATGGGCTATGAGGGCCTGTCTTGTTGAAAGCCTGGCTGAGGCACACTGTCACAGGAGAGAGGGAGAGAGAGAGAGAGGCTTATTTTTTTATATGGCCCATTTTGCTGAAAGGCTGTGACACACTGTCATGGGAGAGTTAAAATGGAGGTACAAAAGTGAAGGCCCTGTAGACAAGTGTGAAATCTAATCACACTTCTTCTGCTATTGAGAAAGCTAGTGAGAGGTAGAGTGTAGAGTGGTGGGGATGAGAGGGGATGCACTGTAGTGTGAAGAGATACAGTAGGAGAGAGAGAGAATTGGAGAGTGGAGGTAGAATATGTCTAGAAGAGAATGTGGACAACATGTCCTGTCCTCCAAGTTTCCCAAAATATCCTGAACATTTGAAATAGACGGGATGGCACTTTATCTCACTTTGGAATAAAACACTGCAGCTAGCGATTGCATTTTGTCTAATGTTTTTATGTTTATTGTGTAGCCTTGAACCCACCCCTGCCTATGGAAAATGAATCTGCAGAACCAGAACAGCAAGTGCAATCTCTTTGGGAGATATCGTCTAGTATTATTATTTTTCTCCTTCACGCGTTGTCCATGGGCAGGACCAAACATAATCACAAACTGATGGGGAGAAAGGTGGCTGTTGCCTAGTGAAACAACCCTGGTGTAGATGGTATTCCCAGGATATATATATATATATATATATATATATATATACATACAGTACATTTGGAAAGTATTCAGACCCCTTTACTTTTTCCAAATTTTGTTACGTTACAGCCTTATTCTACAAATTGATTAAATCATTTTTTCCTCATCAATCGACACACAATGCCCCATGATGACAAAGCAAAAACAGGTTTAGAAATGTTTGCAAATGTATTTAAAAAAACGTTTTCAGTATTCAGATCCTTTACCCAGTACTTTGTTGAGTCACCTTTGGAAGCGATTACAAGCTTGGCACACCTGTATTTGGGGAGTTTCTCCCATTATTCTCTGCAGATTCTCTCAAGCTTGTCAGGTTGGATGGGGAGCGTCGCTGCACATCTCTTTTAAGGTCTCTCCAGAGATGTTCGATCGGAGTCCAGCCAGAGCTTTGGCTGGGCCACTCAAGGACATTCAGAGACTTTTCCCGAATCTCCTGCGCTGTCTTGGCTGTGTGCTTAGGGTAGTTATCTTGCTAGAAGGTGAACCTTCGCCCCAGTCTGAGATCTGGGCTCCTGAGTGTGGGAGCGGTCTAACACACTGCATCTCAGTGCTAGAGGCATCACTACAGACCCTGGTTCGCTTCCAAGCTGTATCACAACCGGCCATGATTGGGAGCCCCATAGGGTGGCGCACAATTTTCCCAGTGTCATCATTGGCCATCATTGTAAATAAGAATTTGTTCTTACCTGACTTGCCTAGTTAAATGAATGTTAAATCAAATAAAAGGTCCTGCTCTGGAGCAGGTTTTCATCAAGGATCTCTCTGTACTTTGCTCTGTTCACCTTTCCCTCGATCCTGACTAGTCTCCCAGTCCCTGCCTCTGAAAAACATCCCCACAGCATGATGCTGCCATCACCATGCTTCACCGTAGGGATGGTGCCAGGATTCATCCAGATGTGATGCTTTACACATACATACATTTACATTTAAGTCATTTGGCAGACGCTCTTATCCAGAGCGACTTACAAATTGGTGAATTCACCTTATGACATCCAGTGGAACAGCCACTTTACAATAGTGCATCTAAATCATTTAAGGGGGGGTGAGAAGGATTACTTTATCCTATCCTAGGTATTCCTTAAAGAGGTGGGGTTTCAGGTGTCTCCGGAAGGTGGTGATTGACTCCGCTGTCCTGGCGTCGTGAGGGAGTTTGTTCCACCATTGGGGGGCCAGAGCAGCGAACAGTTTTGACTGGGCTGAGCGGGAACTGTACTTCCTCAGTGGTAGGGAGGCGAGCAGGCCAGAGGTGGATGAACGCAGTGCCCTTGTTTGGGTGTAGGGCCTGATCAGAGCCTGGAGGTACTGCGGTGCCGTTCCCCTCACAGCTCCGTAGGCAAGCACCATGGTCTTGTAGCGGATGCGAGCTTCAACTGGAAGCCAGTGGAGAGAGCGGAGGAGCGGGGTGACATGAGAGAACTTGGGAAGGTTGAACACCAGACGGGCTGCGGCGTTCTGGATGAGTTGTAGGGGTTTAATGGCACAGGCAGGGAGCCCAGCCAACAGCGAGTTGCAGTAATCCAGACGGGAGATGACAAGTGCCTGGATTAGGACCTGCGCCGCTTCCTGTGTGAGGCAGGGTCGTACTCTGCGGATGTTGTAGAGCATGAACCTACAGGAACGGGCCACCGCCTTGATGTTAGTTGAGAACGACAGGGTGTTGTCCAGGATCACGCCAAGGTTCTTAGCGCTCTGGGAGGAGGACACAATGGAGTTGTCAACCGTGATGGCGAGATCATGGAACGGGCAGTCCTTCCCCGGGAGGAAGAGCAGCTCCGTCTTGCCGAGGTTCAGCTTGAGATGGTGATCCGTCATCCACACTGATATGTCTGCCAGACATGCAGAGATGCGATTCGCCACCTGGTCATCAGAAGGGGGAAAGGAGAAGATTAATTGTGTGTCGTCTGCATAGCAATGATAGGAGAGACCATGTGAGGTTATGACAGAGCCAAGTGACTTGGTGTATAGCGAGAATAGGAGAGGGCCTAGAACAGAGCCCTGGGGGACACCAGTGGTGAGAGCGCGTGGTGAGGAGACAGATTCTCGCCACGCCACCTGGTAGGAGCGACCTGTCAGGTAGGACGCAATCCAAGCGTGGGCCTCGGAGAGGGTGGGCCTCGGAGAGGGTGGAGAGGAGGATCTGATGGTTCACAGTATCGAAGGCAGCCGATAGGTCTAGAAGGATGAGAGCAGAGGAGAGAGAGTTAGCTTTAGCAGTGCGGAGCGCCTCCGTGATACAGAGAAGAGCAGTCTCAGTTGAATGACTAGTCTTGAAACCTGACTGATTTGGATCAAGAAGGTCATTCTGAGAGAGATAGCGGGAGAGCTGGCCAAGGACGGCACGTTCAAGAGTTTTGGAGAGAAAAGAAAGAAGGGATACTGGTCTGTAGTTGTTGACATCGGAGGGATCGAGTGTAGGTTTTTTCAGAAGGGGTGCAACTCTCGCTCTCTTGAAGACGGAAGGGACGTAGCCAGCGGTCAGGGATGAGTTGATGAGCGAGGTGAGGTAGGGTCCTGTGTGGCTCAGTCGGTAGAGCATGACGCTTGCAACGCCAAGCGTCGTGGGTTCGTTTCCCACTGGGGCCACCCATATGCAAAAGTAGTGGCCCCAGCCGACTTGTAAGTCGCTTTGGACAAAAGCGTCTGCTAAATGGGATATTATTATTATTATTATTATTAGGTAAGGGAGAAGGTCTCCGGAAATGGTCTGGAGAAGAGAGGAGGGGATAGGGTCAAGCGGGCAGGTTGTTGGGCGGCCGGCCGTCACAAGAAGCGAGATTTCATCGGGTAGGGCAGTGTGAGCAGAACCAGCGGTGTCGTTTGACTTAGCAAACGAGGATCGGATGTCATCGACCTTCTTTTCAAAATGGTTGACGAAGTCATCTGCAGAGAGGGAGGAGGGGGGGAGGGGGAGGAGGATTCAGGAGGGAGGAGAAGGTGGCAAAGAGCTTCCTAGGGTTAGAGGCAGATGCTTGGAATTTAGAGTGGTAGAAAGTGGCTTTAGCAGCAGAGACAGAGGAGGAAAATGTAGAGAGGAGGGAGTGAAAGGATGCCAGGTCCGCAGGGAGGCGAGTTTTCCTCCATTTCCGCTCGGCTGCCCGGAGCCCTGTTCTGTGAGCTCGCAATGAGTCGTCGAGCCACGGAGCGGGAGGGGAGGACCGAGCCGGCCTGGAGGATAGGGGACATAGAGAGTCAAAGGATGCAGAAAGGGAAGAGAGGAGGGTTGAGGAGGCAGAATCAGGAGATAGGTTGGAGAAGGTTTGAGCAGAGGGAAGAGATGATAGGATGGAAGAGGAGAGAGTAGCGGGGGAGAGAGAGCGAAGGTTGGGACGGCGCGATACCATCCGAGTAGGGGCAGTGTGGGAAGTGTTGGATGAGAGCGAGAGGGAAAAGGATACAAGGTAGTGGTCGGAGACTTGGAGGGGAGTTGCAATGAGGTTAGTGGAAGAACAGCATCTAGTAAAGATGAGGTCGAGCGTATTGCCTGCCTTGTGAGTGGGGGGGAATGTGAGAGGGTGAGGTCAAAAGAGGAGAGGAGTGGAAAGAAGGAGGCAGAGAGGAATGAGTCAAAGGTAGATGTGGGGAGGTTAAAGTCGCCCAGGACTGTGAGAGGTGAGCCGTCCTCAGGAAAGGAGCTTATCAAGGCATCAAGCTCATTGATGAACTCTCCGAGGGAACCTGGAGGGCGATAAATGATAAGGATGTTAAGCTTGAAAGGGCTGGTAACTGTGACAGCATGGAATTCAAAGGAGGCGATAGACAGATGGGTAAGGGGAGAAAGAGAGAATGACCACTTGGGAGAGATGAGGATCCCGGTGCCACCACCCCGCTGACCAGAAGCTCTCGGGGTGTGCGAGAACACGTGGGCGGACGAAGAGAGAGCAGTAGGAGTAGCAGTGTTATCTGTGGTGATCCATGTTTCCGTCAGTGCCAAGAAGTCGAGGGACTGGAGGGAGGCATAGGCTGAGATGAACTCTGCCTTGTTGGCCGCAGATCGGCAGTTCCAGAGGCTACCGGAGACCTGGAACTCCACGTGGGTCGTGCGCGCTGGGACCACCAGATTAGGGTGGCCGCGGCCACGCGGTGTGGAGCGTTTGTATGGTCTGTGCAGAGAGGAGAGAACAGGGATAGATAGACACATAGTTGACAGGCTACAGAAGAGGCTACGCTAATGCAAAGGAGATTGGAATGACAAGTGGACTACACGTCTCGAATGTTCAGAAAGTTAAGCTTACGTAGCAAGAATCTTATTGACTAAAATGATTGAAACGATACAGTACTGCTGGAGTAGGCTAGCTGGCAGTGGCTGCGTTGTTGACACTACACTAATCAAGTCGTTCCGTTGAGTGTAGTAGTTTCTACAGTGCTGCTATTCGGGGGCTAGCTGGCTAGCTAGCAGTGTTGATTACGTTACGTTACGTTAAAAGAACGACAATAGCTGGCTAGCTAACCTAGAAAATCGCTCTAGACTACACAATTGTCTTTGATACAAAGACGGCTATGTAGCTAGCTTGGCATTCAGGCCAAAGAGTTAAATCTTGGTTTCATCAGACCAGAGAATCTTGTTTCTCATGGCCTGAGAGTCCTTTAGGAGCCATTTGGCAAACTCCAAGCGGCCTGTCATGTGCCTTTTAGTGAGGAGTGGCTTCCGTCTGGCCACTCTACCATAAAGGCCTGATTGGTGGAGTGCTGCAGAGATGGTTGTCCATCTGGAAGGTTCTCCAATTTCCACAGAGGAACTCTGGAGGTCTGTCGGAGTGACCATCGGGTTCTTGGTCACCTCCCAGACCAAGGCCTTTCTCCCTTGACGGCTCAGTTTGGCCAGGCAGCAAGCTCTAGGAAGAGTCTTGGTCTCCAAACTTCTTCCAATTTAGAATGACGAGGGCCACTGTGTTCTTGGTGACCTTCAATGCTGCAGAAATGTTTTTGTACCCTTCCCCAGATCTGTGCCTTGACACAATCCTATCTCAGAGCTCTAAGAAAACTTCCTTTGTCATCATGGCTTGGTTTTTGATCTGACATGCACTGTCAACTGTGGGACGCTATATACAGTTGAAGTCGGAAGTTTACATACGCTTAGGTTGGAGTCATTACAACTCTTATTTCAACCACTCCACACATTTCTTGTTAAACAAACTATAGTTTTGGAAAGTCATCTAGGACATCTCATTTGTGCATGACAGAAGTCATTTTTCCAACAAATGTTTACAGACACATTATTTAACTTATAATTCACTATAATCACAATTCCAGTGGGTCAGAAGTTTACATACACTAAGTTGACTGTGCCTTTAAACAGCTTGGAAAATTCCAGAAAATGATGTCATGGCTTTAGAAGCTTCTGATAGGCTAATTGACATAATTTGTGTCAATTGGAGGTGTACCAGTGGATGTATTTCAAGGCCTCCCTTCAAACTCAGTGCCTCTTTGCTTGACATCTTGGGAAAATCAAAAGACCTCAGAAAAAAATTGTAGACCTCCACAAGTCTGGTTCATCATTGGGACCATTTCGAAATGCTTGAAGGAAACGCGTTCATCTGTACAAACAATAGTGCACAAGTATAAACACCATGGGACCACACAGCCATCATACCACTCAGGAAGGAGACACATTCTGTCTCTTAGAGCTGAATGTACTGATTTGCGAAAAGTGAAAATCAATCCCAGAATAACAGCAAAGGACCTTGTGAAGATGCTGGAGTAACCAGGTATAAAGGTATCTATATCCACAGTAAATACGAGTCCTATATTTACATAACCTGAAAGGCCACTCAGCAAGGAAAAAGCCACTGCTCCAAAACCGCCATAAAAAAGCCAGACTACGGTTTGCAACTGCACATGGGGACAAAGATCGTACTTTTTGGAGAAATGTCCTCTGGTCTGATGAAACAAAAATAGAACTGTTTGGCCATAATGACTATCGTTATGTTTGGAAGAAAAAGGGGGCGCTTGCAAGCCGAAGGACACCATCCCAACCGTGACGCACGGTGGTGGCAGCGTCATGTTGTGGGGGTGCTTTGCTGCAGGAGGGACTGGTGCACTTCACAAAATAGATGGCATCATGAAGCAGGAAAATTATGTGGATATATTGAAGCAACATCTCAAGACATCAGTCAGGAAGTCAAAGCTTGGTCGCAAATGGGTCTTCCAAATGGACAATGACCCCAAGTATACTTCCAAAGCTGTGGCAAAATGGCCTAAGGACAACAAAGTCAAAGTATTGAAGTGGCCATCACAAAGCCCTGACCTCAACCCCATAGATAATTTGTGGGCAGAACTGAAAAACCGTGTGTGAGTAAGGAGGCCTATAAACCTGTCTCAGTTACACCAGCTCTGTCAGGAGGAATGGGCCACAATTCACCCAACCTATTGTGGGAAGCTTGTGGAAGGCTACCCGAAACGTTTGACCTAAGTTAAACAATTTAAAGGCAATGCTACCAAATACTAATTGATTGTAAACTTCTGACCCACTCTGAATGTGATGAAAGAAATATAAGCTGAAATGAATCATTCTCTCTACTATTATTCTGACATTTCACATTCTTAAATAAAGTGGTGATCCTAACTGATCTAAGACGGGGAATTTTTACTAGGATTAAATGTCAGGAATTGTGAAAAACTGAGTTTAAATGTAGTTGGCTAAGATGTATACAAACTTCAACTGTAGACAGGTGTGTGACTTTCCAAATAATGTCCAATCAATTTAATTTACCACAAGTGAATGCACTGTATACACTACATGGCCAAAATAATGTGGAGACCTGCTCGTCAAACATCTCATTCCAAAATCAATTGCATTGATATAGAGCTTGTCCCCCTTTTACTGCTATAACAGCCTCCACTCTTCCTTGATGGCTTTCTTCAAGATACTGGAACATTGCTGCAGGGTCTTGCTTCTATTCAGCCACAAGCACAAAATCATCTAAAATGTCATTGTACTGTTAAGATTTCCCTTCACTGGAACTAAGGGGCCTAGAATGAACCATGATAAACAGCCACATACCATTATTCCTCCTCCACCAAACATTACACTTGTTGCTCCTAGACATTTCCACTTCACAATAACACCACTTACAGTTGACCGGGGCAGCTCTATCTAGCAAGGCAGAAATTGAAAGAACTGACTTGTTGGTCACTGAGCTCTTCAGTGGCCATTCTATTGCTATTGTTTGTCTATAGAGATTGCATGACTGTGTGCTAAATTTTATACACTAATTTGAAGGAGTGTCCATTCTTTTTGTATATATGGTGGGTACTATACATTACCGTTCAAAAGTTTTAGAACGCCAACTCATTCAAGAGTTTTTCTTTATTTTGACTAATTTCTACATTGTAGAATAATGGTGAAGAGGTTCAAACTATGAAACTTATGGAATCATGTAGTAATCAAAAAAGTGGTAAACAAATCAAAATATTTTCTATATTAGATATTTTTCAAATAGCCACCCTTTGCCTTGATGACAGCTTTGCACTCGCTTGGCATTCTCTCAACCAGCTTCATAAGGCAGTCACCTGGAATTCATTCCAATTAACAAGTGTGCCTTCTTTAAAGGTCATTTGTGGAATTTCTTTCCTTCTTAATGTGTTTGAGCCAAACAGTTGTGTTGTGACAAGGTAAGGGGGTATATAGAAGACAGCCCTATTTGGTAAAATACCAAGTCCATATTATGGCAAGAACATCTCAAATTAGCAAAGAGAAATGACAGTCCATCATTACTTTAAGACATGTAGATGTCATCCTAACTAATTTTCCCTCCAAATACACCTCTGCTGTTTTCGATCAAGATCTCAGCGTCCACTGCCTCATTGCCTGGATCCGTAATGGGTCTGCGACCTAACGACCACCCCTCATCACTGTCAAACGCTCCCTGAACACTTCTGCGAGCAGGCCTTTCTAATCGACCTGGCCGGGGTATCCTGGAATGACATTAACCTCAGCCCGTCAATAGATGATGCCTGGATATTCTTTAAAAGTGCCTTCCTCACCATTTTAAATAAGCATGCCTCTCTCAAAAAATGTAGAACTAGGAATAGATATAGCCCTTGGTTCATGCCAGACCTGTCTGCCCTTGACCAGCACAAAAACATCCTGTGGCGTTCTGCATTAGAATCGAATAGCCCCCGTGATATGCAAATTTTCAGGGAAGTTAGGAACAAATATACACAGGCAGTTAGAAAAGCTAAGGCAAGCTTTTTCAAACAGAAATTTGCATCCTGTAGTACTAACTCAGAAAGGTTATGGGACACTGTAAAGTCCATGGAGAATAAAAGCACCTCCTCCCAGCTGCCCACTGCTCTGAGGCTAGGAAACATTGTCACCACCGATAAATCCCCTATAAATGAGAATTTCAATGAGCATTTCTCTACGGCTGGCCATGCTTTCCACATGGCTACCCCTACCCCGGTCAACTGCCCAGCACCCTCCACAGCAACCGCCAAAGCCCCCACCATTTCTCCTTTACCAAAATCCAGATAGCCGATGTTCCGAAAGAGCTGCAAAATCTGGACCCCTACAAATCAGCCGGGCTAGACAATCTGGACCCTCTCTTTCTAAAATTATCTGCCGAAAATTTTGCAACCCCTATTACTAGCCTGTTCAACCTCTCTTTCGTATCGTCTGAGATTCCCAAAGATTGGAAAGCTGCCGTGGTCATCCCCCTCTTCAAAGGGGGTGACACTCTAGACCCAAACTGCTACAGACCTATATCTATCCTACCCTGTCTTTCTAAAGTCTTCGAAAGCCAAGTTAACAAACAGATTACTGACCATTTCGAATCCCACCATACCTTCTCCGCTATGCAATCTGGTTTCAGAGCTGGTCATGGGTGCACCTCAGCCACGCTCAAGGTCCTAAACCACATATGTCAGAGTCAAGGCCCGCGGGCCACATCCGGCCCGCGAGAAGGTTTTTTACGGCCCCTGGGATGATCTTGATTTATTATTAGAACCGGCCCGCAGACCGCAGCAAGCCGGCAGCCCGCAGATCTTTTACACGCACCAATACTACATTTCCCACAATGCAACGGTGACGCACCGAGCAGTAGGCTGCTTCATTTCAATATTTATTGGCACAGCAGTCGTCAGCATCACAGTAAAATTAACTTTCAGATACCCATCAAAAATGGCAAAACGGAAGGTGGACACTGAGAACCGGGGGTTTCAAACAAGGTGGGAGTCGGAGTATATGTTCACGGAGGTAGCTGGAAAACCTGTGTGTCTTCTGTGTGGAGAAAGTGTGGCGGTACTGAAAGAGTATAATCTGAGACGACATTATGAAACGAAACACGCGGACAAAAACAAGAATATGGACATGGAACAAAGGCTACAAAAGGCAGAGGAATTAAAACGAGGCCTCAAATCTCGACAGGCTCTGTTCAAAAAAGCCAAATCACAAGGCCAGGCTGCTGTCAAGGCCAGTTTTATTTTGGCAGAAGAGATCGCTAAATCAGCCCGGCCATTTACGGAGGGGGATTTCATCAAAAACTGCATGATTAAAGTTTGTGACGAAGTTTGCCCAGAAAAAAGGCAACTCTTTTTAAATGTGAGTCTGAGCAGAAACACCATTGCCGAGAGAGTAGACCAGTTGTCCATCAATCTAAAAGAGCAGCTTGTGAAAAAGGGAAAAGATTTCATTGCATATTCCTTGGCTGTGGATGAGAGCACCGACATTTCTGACATTGCCCAGTTGTCAATTTTCATCCGCGGAGTGGACTCCAGCCTAAGCGTGACAGAGGAGTTTTTGGCTTTACGTCCTATGCATGGCACAACTACGGGGCATGATTTGTATGAAGAGGTGTCAAGATGTGTAAATGAGATGGAGCTGCCTTGGGAAAAACTCGTGGGTTTGACAACCGACGGAGCACCTGCGATGTGTGGACACAGGAGCGGACTGGTGGCGAAGATACGGGAAAAGATGCAAGAGGAAAACGCGACAGGTGAGCTGACAGCTTATCATTGTATCATACACCAGGAAGCGTTGTGCGGTAAAGCCTTGAAAATGGAGCATGTAATGAGCATCATCACGCGCACAGTTAACTTTATCAGAGCCAAAGGTTTGAATCACCGCCAGTTCAAGGCATTTCTGACGGAGTTAGAAACGGAGCATGGTGATTTGCCTTATCACACAGAGGTGCGATGGCTAAGCCAGGGAAAGGTGCTTCAAAGATGTTTCGAGCTTCGTGAGGAGATTTGTCTGTTCTTGGACAGCAAAGGGAAAGACACAACACAACTCCGAGACGAAATGTTTCTGTGTGAAATGGCTTTTCTGTGTGACATTACGAGTCATCTGAATGCAATGAACTTGCAGCTGCAGGGTCGGGATCATGTCATCTCTGATATGTACAGTACAGTGAAGGCATTTAAAACCAAACTGACTCTGTGGGAGACGCAGATGCGGAAAGAAAATTTGAGCCACTTTCCCAGCTGCCAGACCATGAAAGAGAAGCTCTCTACCAGTGCGTTCCCGAGCGCACAGTTGGCTGATAAAATAGGTATGCTTGCCGCTGACTTTCGACGCCGATTTGCTGACTTTGAAGCACAAAAAAGCAGGTTGGAACTGCTCGGTAACCCATTTGCTGTTGACGTGGAAAGCTCACCACCAAACCTCCAAATGGAGTTGATTGACCTCCAATGCAATGATGCACTGAGGGCAAAATATGCGGCAGTGGGTGCTGCGGAGTTCGCCCGTTTCCTCCCCGACACAATGCCCCAGCTGCGCATCCAGGCTGCTCAAACGTTGTCTATGTTTGGCAGCACATACCTGTGTGAACAACTTTTTTCTTTGATGAACCTGAACAAAACATCACACAGAAGTCGACTTACTGCTGAACACCTCCACTCAATTCTGAGGATTTCCTCAGCTCAGAGCCTTACCCCGAACATTGATGAACTTGTGGAAAAGATGGGACACCACCAAGTATCACCCTCAACCTCAAACAAGTGAACATTACTGTGCAATCACATATTTAGAGTTTTTACTCAGTTCAAGTTTAAAAGTTAAAGTTTAATATTTGTTTTCACTGCATGTTACTTCTCCTTAAACAAAGTGTTGTTTTTGATTAATAGATTTTTGCACTTTATTTTATTGTATTTCAATCCAATTATATTTTAAAAATATTTCAGTTGAGTGGATGATAGAAAATTGCTATTATTGTTTTTTTCTTTGAAGTAAATTTAGCCCACTTTTGCTAAAATAGAAAATATAGGCTACTGATGGTGCCTTGAATACCGGTTTCTTTCATTTAATGTTCATGTTATGGGGATTTTTATATAAAGGAAATTTGTCTTTTGTGTCTGTTGAAAATTAAAGATTACTGACAGAGCCATAAGAAAATATTGCTTTATTTATCTGATCATATTGGAATATATTTGTTAGGTTTTCAGTAGGTTCAATTAGGTTCACTAGACTATATGCGTCATTTAAAAATTTTTCAATGAACATTCGAACAGTCCGGCCCTCGGCTTGTAGCTAAATTTTTTATTTGGCCCTCCGTCCATTTGACTTTGACACCCCTGTCCCAAACGATATCATAACCGCCATCGATAAGAGACATTACTGTGCAGCCGTATTCATCCACCTGGCCAAGGCTTTCGACTCTGTCAATCACAACATTCTTATTGGCAGACTCGACAGCCTTGGTTTCTCAAATGATTGCCTCGCCTGGTTTACCAACTACTTCTCTGATAGAGTTCAGTGTGTCAAATCGGAGGGCCTGTTGTCTGGACCTCTGACAGTCTCTATGGGTGTGCCACAGGGTTCAATTTTCGGGCCGACTCTCTTTTCTGTATACATCAATGATGTTGCTCCTGCTGCTGATGATTCTCTGATCCACCTCTACGCAGACGACACCATTCTGTATACTTCTGGTCCCTCCTTTGACACTGTGTTAACTAACCTCCAGATGAGCTTCAATGCCATACAACTCTCCTTCTGTGGCCTCCAACTGCTCTTAAATGCAAGTAAAACTAAATGCATGCTTTTCAATCGATCGCTGCCCACACCTGCTCGCCCGTCCAGCATCACTACTCTGGACGGCTCTGACTTAGAATACGTGGACAACTACAAATACCTGAGTGTCTGGTTAGACTGTAGATTCTCCTTCCAGACTCACATTAAGCATCTCCAATCCAAAGTTAAATCTAGAATTGGCTTCCTATATCGCAACAAAGCATCCTTCACTCATGCTGCCACACATACCTTCGTAAAACTGACCATCCTACCGATCCTTGACTTCGGTGATGTCATCGATAAAATAGCCTCCAACACTCTACTCAACAAACTGGATGCAATCTATCACAGTGCCATCCGTTTTGTCACCAAAGCCCCATACACTTCCCACCATTGCGACCTGTACACTCTCGTTGGTTGGCCCTCGTTTCATATTCGTCGCCAAACCCACTGGCTACAGGTTATCTACAAGTCTCTGCTAGGTAAAGCCCCGCCTTATCTCAGCTCACTGGTCACGATAGCAGCACCCACTCATATCACGCGCTCCAGCAGGTATATCTCACTGGTCACCCCCAAAGCCAATTCCTCCTTTGGTCGTCTTTCCTTCCAGTTCTCTGCTGCCCATGACTGGAAGGAATTGCAAAAATCTCTGAAGCTGGAGACTCACATCTCCCTCACTAGCTTTAAGCACCAGCTGTCAGAGCAGTTTACAGATCACTGCACCTGTACTTAGCCTATCTGTAAACAGCCCATCTATCTACCTAACTCATCCCCATACTGGTATTTATTTATTTTGCTCCTTTGCACCCCAGTATCTCTACCTGCACATTCATCTTCTGCCCATCTACCATTCCAGTGTTTAATTGCTATATTGTAATTATTTCGCCACCATGGCCTATTCATTTCCTTAACTTACCTCATTTGCACTCACTGTATATAGACTTTTTGTTTTCTTTTGTTCTACTGTATTATTGACTGAATGTTTTGTTAATTCCATGTGTACCTCTGTGTTGTTGTATGTGTCGAATTGCTACGCTTTATCTTGGCCAGGTCACAGTTGCAATTGAGAACTTGTTCTCAACTAGCCTGCCTGGTTAAATAAAGGTGAAATAAAAAATGTTGGTCAGTCAATCCGATACAATTTCAATACATTTTTGAAGGTTTCTTTAAGTGCAGTCACAAAAACCATCAAGCGCTATGATGAACTGGCTCTCATGAGGACTGCCACAGGAATGGAAGACCCAGAGTTACTTCTGCTGCAGAGGATAAGTTCATTAGAGTTAGCAGCCTCAGTAATAAACGCTTCCCAGAGTTCAGTAACAGACTCATCTCAACATGTACTGTTCAGAGGAGACTGTGTGAATCATGCCTTCATGGTGGAATTTCTGCAAAGAAACCACTACTAAAGTACACCAATAATAATAAGAGACTTGCTTGGGCCAAGAAACACGAGAAATAGACATTCAACTGGTGGAAATTTGTCCTTTGGTCTGGAGTCCAAATTGGAGATGTTTGGTTCCAACTGCCATGTCTTTGGGAGACATGGTGTGGGTGAACAGATGTGTATTTCCCTTCATAAAGCATGGAGGATGAGGTGTGATGGTGTAGGGGTGCTTTGCTGGCAATACTGTCAGTGATTTATTTAGAATTCAAAGCACACTTAACCAGCATGGCTACCAAAGCGTTCTGCAGCGATGCACCATCCCATCTGAATTTGGCTTAGTGGGACTATCATTTGTTTTTCAACAGGACAATGATCCAACACACCTCCAGGCTGTCATCAAGGCAAATGGTGGCTATTTGAAGAATCTCAATTAATTATTTTTATTTTTTATTTGTTTAACACTTTTTTGGTTACTACATGATTCCATATGTGTTATTTCAGAGTGCTGATGTCTTCACTAC
This sequence comes from Oncorhynchus masou masou, assembly GCF_036934945.1. Lineage (NCBI taxonomy): Eukaryota > Metazoa > Chordata > Actinopteri > Salmoniformes > Salmonidae > Oncorhynchus > Oncorhynchus masou. Next base: position 28,971,178 of record NC_088224.1, on the reverse strand, counting down.
TTGTCTACAATGTAGGAAGTAGTACAAATAAAGAAATACCCTTGAAGTAGTAGGTGTTCTAAAACTTTTAACCGGTAGTGTATATACAGTGCCTTGCGAAAGTATTCGGCCCCCTTGAACTTTGCGACCTTTTGCCACATTTCAGGCTTCAAACATAAAGATATAAAACTGTATTTTTTTGTGAAGAATCAACAAGTGGGACACAATCATGAAGTGGAACGACATTTATTGGATATTTCAAACTTTTTTAACAAATCAAAAACTGAAAAATTGGGCGTGCAAAATTATTCAGCCCCCTTAAGTAAATACTTTGTAGCGCCACCTTTTGCTGCGATTACAGCTGTAAGTCGCTTGGGGTATGTCTCTATCAGTTTTGCACATCGAGAGACTGAAATTTTTTCCCATTCCTCCTTGCAAAACAGCTTGAGCTCAGTGAGGTTGGATGGAGAGCATTTGTGAACAGCAGTTTTCAGTTCTTTCCACAGATTCTCGATTGGATTCAGGTCTGGACTTTGACTTGGCCATTCTAACACCTGGATATGTTTATTTTTGAACCATTCCATTGTAGATTTTGCTTTATGTTTTGGATCATTGTCTTGTTGGAAGACAAATCTCCGTCCCAGTCTCAGGTCTTTTGCAGACTCCATCAGGTTTTCTTCCAGAATGGTCCTGTATTTGGCTCCATCCATCTTCCCATCAATTTTAACCATCTTCCCTGTCCCTGCTGAAGAAAAGCAGGCCCAAACCATGATGCTGCCACCACCATGTTTGACAGTGGGGATGGTGTGGTCAGGGTGATGAGCTGTGTTGCTTTTACGCCAAACATAACGTTTTGCATTGTTGCCAAAAAGTTCAATTTTGGTTTCATCTGACCAGAGCACCTACTTCCACATGTTTGGTGTGTCTCCCAGGTGGCTTGTGGCAAACTTTAAACAACACTTTTTTATGGATATCTTTAAGAAATGGCTTTCTTCTTGCCACTCTTCCATAAAGGATTTATACGTTTATACGGAGACTTGATTACACACAGGTGGATTGTATTTATCATCATTAGTCATTTAGGTCAACATTGGATCATTCAGAGATCCTCACTGAACTTCTGGAGAGAGTTTGCTGCACTGAAAGTAAAGGGGCTGAATAATTTTGCACGCCCAATTTTTCAGTTTTTGATTTGTTAAAAAAGTTTGAAATATCCAATAAATATCGTTCCACTTCATGATTGTGTCTTGTTGTTGATTCCTCACAAAAAATACAGTTTTATATCTTTATGTTTGAAGCCTGAAATGTGGCAAAAGGTCGCAAAGTTCAAGGGGGCCAAATACTTTCGCAAGGCACTGTACACAGGGAATCCTGGTTCTGGTTGAGAAAATATGTATCCCCCCTGGGCCATGTCTAAACCCCTTCTCCTGGTGTTCATCTAGACCAGTGGAGTAGATGCCCCCTAGCTCTCCCTTACTGACCACTCGCCATTCAACATCCATCAAGCTCCTGCAGTCTGTGTATGTGTGTGTGTTCAAATGTGCACTTTCAGTATCCAGCCAGCCTTCGCCCTCGTCCCCCCATCCCGTCTTTCACCCCCACAACCTGTCTGCCTGGTGGGAAAGAAAAAGCCCTATGACACACATGATTACCAATGGGATTAACAGACCTACATCGGTTTAATCCAGCTGGTTTCATCAGCCCTCAAGGTGTTACTTCCTTTGCTGTAGAAGTCAACCTTTTCAAAGTTGTTTAAAACATCCTCGGTGTAAATACCACCTTGTTCTCACAGACCAATTTAAGGGTAATCCAAATGGTTTGTGATGAGTCGAATTGAAGGAAAAGCAGACAACAAGTTCTCAGCATATGTGGGAACTAGTCCAGAAAAAACAAGTGTCTTTCCATCTGTAATGAGGTTGTTTTGAGTGGGTCGTCGTTTGTAGAATACTAGTGAAGACATCAACACCATGAAATAACACATGGAATCATGTAGTAACCAAAAAAGTGTAAAACAAATCAAAATATGAGATTCTTCAAATAGCCAGCCTTTGCCTTGATGACAGCTTTGCTCACTCTTGGCATTCTTTCAACCAGCTTCACCTGGAATGCTTTGATGACAGCTTTGCTCACTCTTGGCATTCTCTCCACCAGCTTCACCTGGAATGCTTTTCAGGAAAAGAATCTCAAATGTAAAATATATTTTGATTTGTTTGACACTTTTATGTGTTATTTCATGGTGTTGATGTCTTCACTAGTATTCTACAAACGACGACCCACTCAAGACGACCTCATTACAGATGGAAAGACACTTGTTTTTTCTAGACGAGTCTAACACACACACACACACACACACACACACACACACACACACACACACACACACACACACACACACACACACACACACACACACACACACACACACACACACACACACACACACACACACACACACACACAGGCTATTTGTCCCCTCTTGTAGGAGATCCTGGAAGCTTTTTCCCATTTCTGTCTCCTAAATAGAATCCAATGGTCACTTTCACCAGTTGGTTGCTAATGTATTCACCAGCTCTCACAATCTCACATCAGAATTAAACATTTATCCATCTTTCACAAATGTAACATTTCCAAGTGTTTTGATGTTTTTTGGGGGGGAATTTGACCCCTTTTTCTCCCCAATTTCATGGTATGCAATTGTTTAGTAGCTACGATCTTGTCTCATCGCTACAACTCCCATACGGGCTCGGGAGAGACGAAGGTTGAAAGTCACGCATCCTCCGATACACAACCCAACCAAGCCGCACTGCTTCTTAACACAGCGCGCATCCAACCCAGAAGCACCAATGTGTCAGAGGAAATATCGTGCACCTGGCAACCTTGGTTAGTGCATACTGTGCCTGGCCTGCCACAGAAGTCGCTGGTGCGCAATGAGACAAGGATATTCCTACCGGCCAAGCCCTCCCTAACCCGGACAACACTAGGCCTATTGTGCGTTGCCCCATGGACCTCCCGGTCACGACAGAGCCTGGGCGCCAACCCAGAGTCTCTGGTGGCACTGCAGTACAGCGCCACCTAGGAGGCTACTCTAGATTTATAAGGTTAGGCATTAACTTTGAAATCTTAAGGTTAGGCATTTAACTTTTTTAAATTGGCAAGTCAGTTAAGAACCACTTGTTATTTTCAATGACACCCTAGGAACAGTGGGTTAATTACATTGTTCAGTTACAGGACGATTTTTACCTTGTCAGCTCAGGGATTCGATGTTGCAACCTCCCGGTTACTAGTCCAACACTCTAACCACTAGGCTTCCTGCCGCCCCATAAACACAGAATCGTTACGGCAAGAGGTAAGGTTTGGGATGAACCAAAAATAACTTTCTATTGCTGGATTTCAACTTGCATCCATTGTAATCAAAGGAGATGCTTATATCCATCCGCCATCCCTGTCCACAACACCCTAGCAAAACCAAAACTTACTTGAAGGTAACAGCGCTCACTTTTGCACCTAGTGGCTGGTTTCTAGGTCATATGCCAATGTCCAAAGCCATGGATGGACGTCAGATACTGACTTGAATCATGGATGACCTGGCTGGAGAATCCAGCACACTCTGTTAGCACAGATTTACACATTGGTTACAGGAGATAAAACTTTGAACATCATCACATTTACTTCAAAGAGCATTGGCCCTGCAATATCAAAATAAGTCACGGCTGCTTCAGGGCTTTGTCATTTGCACTTCTCTCATTTCAAAATGTCAACTCGAATATATTGATGACTTCATTGATTTATTTTGCGCTGATTATGTTTGTAATATTCTTGGCTGTTTCTTGTTCGTTATTTTCCCCCAGCACCCATCCTGCAGAGGTTGTTTATAATTGCTGTCCCACAATATTTTGACTCTGTGCACACTCTCTCTTTTACTCTTTGCCAGTCAGCACCACACCAGCACCTGAGGCCATTTTCATTTAACATTCACCAAGTCTAGTCTCTCTCTACTCTGTCTAATCTAGTTATCTAATCAAATCCGCTCCAGAATGAAGTCATATCAATCTTTTAAAGGTGTCCTCTCTAACTGCAATATTCAGTTAGCTTTTCCTATTAAAAAATGCACTAAACTCAGACTGCACAGCGCTGTAAAAATATTTCATGACCAATACCCCAGTGATGGCACAAGCTTTGAAGTGCCTCTTTGAATACAGAAATGTGTGTGTGTGTTGTGTGTGTTTTGTCTCGCCGCCCTGTTGCATACCCAGCATCCTCAGCTACCCATGCAGCGGCTCGCGGCTTCTGCCTCTCATCTGGCTGTCTGATGTACCGACACGCCACACCTTGCGCTCCGCTCGGGAAAATAAACCTGCACACCGATTAAGCTCTTAAAGAGGCGTGCGGTCGCTGCCCCTGCCAGACAATTACTATATGGAACGTGCTCAGACTGCAAGCAGTCCCCTCTAAGATAGGCTACATGCTATCAAATAATGCAGTGAGTTGATGAGTTCATGTTGTTATCAAACCAACACCAGGGGTACTGGTGTTTACCTTACCAGTCCAGCATGATCCCAAATCTGTTTGTGCTGTTTAGCCAACTCCTATGGTTATTGCGTTTAATGGTCCTCTAGATAGCCCGAAATGCTTTAAAACATCCCCTGAAGTAAATGATTGTTTTCGTGGACTTACTTACTAAAACCTCTTCATTCCCCATTTGGCCTGAATGCCACACTTAGCTCTCTTCACTTCTTTTTCCTGTCCTTATGTAGCATGTTGTGCCTGGCTCCAAAAGAGGTTGATCTTGTCCAGCTCAGCTGTTTACTTTTACACAGTTCTAATGCTTGGACTATTCCAGAGGTAAGCTGGTCCCATATCTGTTTGTGCTGGCTTGACAGATCTGGGACCAGTGTAATCCAGAGGTAACCTGGTCCCATATCTGTTTGTGCTGGCTCGACAGATCTGGGACCAGCGTAATCCAGAGGTACCAGAATGACATAAAAAAAGTGCACACCTCAGTCCTCATACATATACAATGGGAATGGGAATGTTACACAGCTAAACTAAAACCCTTATTAGTTTCCCAAGCTGCTTCTGTTTGTTTAAAGTGATCCTCTGTGGCTCAGTTGATAGCTGCTAGGCATTGATTGTTATGCTAGCAATGCCAAGGTCATGGGTTCAACTCCAGCAGGGATCACATACTCTTGTGATCCCTGCTGTATACACTGTCTGTGGTAAAAGTTGCCTTGGATAAAACCTTGTGCTAAGCGGCACATATAAAGTAAATAAATCAGGGATCTAACACACACACACACACAGAATATTTGACTATGATTACTGGTCCATCAGGTCATGGCCCAGTCTCTTCTTCACTTAGCTCTGGAGATGGAGAGATGGAAGAAACTGCTGAAATACTCAGAAGCAGCAGCAGTCAGTCCATTAAAACAAGGCACAGATTCAGCCTGTTTTTGGATTTTAAACACGGTTTATCTTTATGTATAGTAATGAGCTACAGAGTTGATTAGAGTGCTGCATTCCATTTCTGAAAGTGCATAATCAGCAAGCCTAGGTACTGAGTAGGGAAACTGTTACAGAATGCAGTTTGCATCGTCACTTTTCTGATTATATCAAATCAAATCAAATTGTATTGGTCACATACACATGGTTAGCAGATGTTATGGCGAGTGTAGCGAAATTTCAATTTCAGATTCTAGTTCAGACCTCGCAGCAATATCTAACATGGAATCTAACAATTCCACAACAACTACCCAAAACACACAAATCAAAGTAAAGGAATGGAATAAGAATATATTCATATATATGGATGAGCAATGACAGAGCGGCATAGGCAAGATGAAATAGATGGTATAAAATACAGTATATATCTGGATGTCAGAAGGTGAATTCACCAATTTGTAAGTCGCTCTGGATAAGAGCGTCTGCTAAATTACTTAAATGTTAAATGTTAGTATATACATATGAGATGAGTGATACAAGATATGTAAACATTATTATAGTGGCATTATTAAAGTGACTAGTGATCCATTTATTAAAGTGGCCAATGATTTCAATTCTGTATGTAGGCAGCAGCCTTTCTGTTTTAGTGATGGCTGTTTAACAGTCTGATGGCCTTAAAATAGAAGCTGTTTTTCAGACTCTCGGTCACAGCTTTGATGCACCTGTACTGACCTCGCCTTCTGGGTGATAGCCATGTGAACAGGCAGTGGCTCGGGTGATTGTTGTCCTTGATTATGTTTTTGGCCTTCCTGTGACATCCGGTGCTGTAGATGTCCTGGAGGGCAGGTAGTTTGCCCCCTGTGATGCGTTGTGCAGACCACACCACACTCTGGAGAGCCTTGCAGTTGTGGGCGGTGCAGTTGTCATACCAGGGGGTGATACAGCCCGACAGGATGCTCTCAATTGTGCATCTGCAAAAGTTGAGGGTTTTAAGTGACAAGCCAAATTTCTTCAGCCTTCTGAAGTCGAAGAGGGGCTATTGCGCCGCCTTCACCATACTGTCTGTGTGGGTGGACCATTTCAGTTTGTCTGCGATGTATACGCAGAGGAACTTAAAACTTTCCACCTTCTCCACTGCTGTCCAGTTGATGTGGATAAGGGGTGCTCCCTCTGCTGTTTCCTGAAGTCCACGATCATCTCCTTTGTTTTGTTGACTTTGAGTGAGAGGTTGTTTTCCTGACTCCACACGTCGAGTGCCCTCACCTCCTCCCTGTAGGCTGTCTTGTCGTACTGTTGTGTCATCTGCAAAATTGATGATTGAGTTGGAGGTGTGCGTGGCTACGCAGTCAGTTTCCTATCTTCACTACCTGGGGGTGGCCGTCAGGAAGTCCAGCACCCAATTGCACAAGGTGGGGTTGAGACCCGGGGCCTCAAGCTTAATGATGAGCTTGGAGGGTACTATGGTGTTGAATGCTGAGCTGTAGTCTATGAACAGCATTCTTGCATAATAGGTATTCCTCTTGTCCAGATGGGATAGGTTGGGGCGGTAAGCACACTGGAAGTGGGTCTAGGTTGACAGGTAAGGTGGAGGTGATATGATCCTTGACTAGTCTCTCAAAGTACTTCATGATGACAGAAGTGAGTGCTATGGGGCAAAAGTCATTTAGTTTAGTTACCTTTGCCTTCTTGGGTACAGGAACAATGGTGGCCATCTTGAAGCATGTGGGGACAGCAGACTGGGATAGGGAGAGATTGAATATGTTCGTAAACACACCAGCCAGCTGGTCTGCTCATGCTCGGAAAACGAGGCTAGGGATGCCGCCTCGGCAGGCAGCCTTGCGAGGGTTAACACGTTTAAATGTCTTACTCACGTTGGCCACGGAGAAGGAGAGCCCACAGTCCTTGGTAGTGGGCCACGTCGGTGGCACTGTATTTTCCTCAAAGCGGGCGAAGAAGTTGTTTATATTGTCTGGAAGCATGACGTCGGTGTCCTTGACGTGGCTGGTTTTTTGTTTGTATTCCGGAATTGTCTGTAGACCCTGCCACATATGTCTTGTGCTGAACCGAGAGTTTCTCATAACAAGCTGCAGACCACATAACCTACTGAGAGAGATTTCATCTATATTCTTTGAATGGGCTGTATTCCGCCATAAGCAAACAACAGAAATGCTTACACAGAGGCAGTGCTCCTAGTAGCCGAGGACTTTAATACAGGGACACTTAAATCAGTTTTACCACATTTCTATCAGCATGATAAATGTGCAACCAGAGGGAAAAGAACTCTGGACCACCAATACTCCACACATAGAGACGCATACATAGCTCTCCCTCGCCCTCCATTTGGCAAATCTGACCATAATTCCATCCTCCTGATTCTTGCTTAACAAGCAAAAATTAAAGCAGGAGGCACCCGTGACACTGTCAATAAAAAAGTGGTCAGATGAAGCAGATGCTAAGCTACAGGACTGTTTTACTAGCACAGACTGGAATATGTTCTGGGATTCCTCCAACGGCATTGAGGTGTACACCACATCTGTCATTGGCTTCATCAATAAGTGCATAGATGATGTCGTCCCCACAGTGACAGTACGTACATACCCCAACCAGAAGCCAGGATTACATGCATCTGCACTGAGCTAAAGGGTAGAGCTGCCACTTTCAAGGAGTGGAACTCTAACCCAGAAGCTTATACGAAATCCCGCTATGTTCTCGGACAAACCATCAAACAGGCAAATCGTCAATACAGGACTAAGATAGAGTCGTACTACACCGGCTCTGACACTTGTCGGATGTGGCAGGGTCTGTAAACCATTACAGACTACAAGGCTGACTTCACTTTGTCTCTATACCGACATTTCGCTTGTTTGATTGCCTTGCGGAGGGAATAAATACACTGTTTGTATTCGGCCATATTCCCAGTCACCTTTCCATGGTTAAATGCGGTGGTTAGTGCTTTCAGTTTTGCACGAATGCTGCCGTCTATCCACAGTTTCTGGTTATGGTAGGTTTTAATACTCACAGTAGGTACAACATCTCCAATACACTTCCTTATCAACTCACTCACCAAATCAGCGTATACATCAATATTATTCTCTGAGGCTACCTGGAACATGTCCCACTCCGCATGATCAAAACAATCTTGAAGCGTGGATTCCGATTGGTCAGACCAGCGTTGAATAGTCTTTAGCATGGGTACATCCTGTTTGACTTTCTGCCTATAGGAAGGGAGGAGCAAAATGGTGTTGTGGTCAGATTTGCAGAAAGGAGGGCGGGGGAGGGCCTTGTATGCATTGCGGAAGTTAGAGTAGCAATGATCCAGTGTTTTACCAGCGCGAGTGCTACAGTCAATATGCTGATAGAATTTAGGTAGCCTTGTTCTCAAATTTGATTCGTTAAAATCCCCAACTACAGTATATGCAGCCTCGTGATTTATGGTTTCCAGTTTGCATAAAGTCCAGTGAAGTTCCTTGAGGGTCGTTGTGGTATCAGCTTGAGGGGGGATATACCGATGATTCATTTATCATCGTTAGGTAGCCACTGACAACAAGACAATTGTGGTTTTAGATTGGTGTTCTGATTCTAGGAAAACACACTTAGATTGTCATGAGTTCCATTAATATACCTGTTGAGAGAACAGTGTTGACTTTCAGATTAGAATGAAAAGGGCATCACCGTCACCCGTTGACAACAACAGTTTGTGATTTCATTTTGATTTGAGATTGAAGCTTTGCACCACAGAGATGCAATATCATAGTTCTATTCAATTCTGTGCTTTCTAGTTAAACCATTGCAATGGCCTTGAGTTCCATTCATCTATATTAGACAAAATAGTATAAATAATTGTTTGAATACAGTATCCAATCATATACACAGTACATTTTGCAGTGTTAAATCAGCACTTCAAGAGTAAATTTGAACTCTACCTCAGAAAGAAAAATGGTCCCACGCTACAGTGTAAAATGTAGAGAAATTAACACTGCAAGAAATTGTAAGAAATTAACACTGCATTACACTTGCTAGTGTCACTCAAATGTAACACTTGGGCTGAATTAACACAGTGTCATTTCTGTTCAACACTAGGGTTAATCTAGAGTTAACACTAATAAAAAGTTTACATTTACATTTCTGGTTACTCTGTCCTGTGTATAAACAATGCTTTCTGGAGTTACGAAATAACAATGAATCCAAACAGAACAATTGCATCATGTCCCAAACTAGGATTGTATTACAATTTTAGCACATACTTTAAAAACAAAGGCATTCTGTAATGTCAAGATACATGGATTCTGGAATGTACCACTTGAAGTAAGTGCCCAGTGAAAATCCTACTTTTAAAAAGTTAATATTCTGTTAATTCATACCCAAACAATGAGGTTGACTTGTTCAATACTGGTATGTGGCCAAAGGATAAACTGGATTTCTTTCCCTTCTAAAATCATAAAAAAAATTGTTTGCTATGATAGATGGTCTACCCTTGAGGATGCGCTTGAGTCCATCAGCAGTCCACTTCCATTAATATTTTTAATGACTGGTATATACCCACTCTACATTCCATCAGAGAAAAGCTGTTTTTAACATCCTTAATTAACTAGCATTTTTTGGAGGGGAAACTATTTCAATCATACTCAAGAAATCCCTAAATACTGGGCAGTTACTTTATGAACTTAACATGTTTTCATTTCTTTTTTTAAACTAGCACTGGAGATGGTTCAATTTCAACAGTAACCAAAGTAAGACACTGATATGATTTTTTTTAAATCGAAGACGAGTTTGACACCATGTTTACATCGATAAAGCAACCTTCTCAAAGTTGCAATAGGTGACAATACTGAACCACCTACCAAAAATAATTTGATCCATAAGCCATTTGTAAGTCAAATGGTTTGTATTACATAACGTCATTGACATAAAATACCTTAGATAGCCCACTTCGCTTCAATAAGACTTTAAACACATGGGAATGGTCATCAAAACAAAAACTTAAGGGGTGAGCCAACCAATAGAACTTGCTAATCTTTCACACCAATTTCCTTGATTTTGTAAAACAATGGCACGTCGTTGATTACTTCAACAGGTACGATCAAGCCAAGGCGATAGTCAGCACCATGGTGCTTCACCAGGATAACATTTGTGTGCACTGAGACATTCAATCTAGTAGCAAACTCAGGACCTTCTTTCATGTCCTTGAGCAGTACCATCATCCCTGGACCTATGGCTATTGTGTCCTGGCTGAAGATTCCCATTTACACTTAATGTTGGTGACTTTTGGCTGGTGTAATGGTGATATGTTTTCATCTCTCGCTGTGTTTTAAAGAAGATGTCTTTCCCTTCATAACGAATAGACTATGTGTAAAGAATCGGCCCACTATTCCTTATACACCGAGGATAATGTGTTATGAAGGGATGCCTGTGATGCTCAGCAATGAAGTGTTTCACATAGTCATACCCTCGGTTAATAATACTGGAGAAAACACAATATTCACGGTCTGTAGTAGTAACGGTAGCATTTGCCAGTATTTATCATCATTCTGAACCAGATCACCAAATAAGGGCATTTCGTGGCGAGGACACAAAGGTTGGACAGTATTTAGGCCCAAAGCATTGCTTTCATCATCCAATTTGACTGCAGGTGGACAAATCCATCTCTCTGTATAGCCATAGTTAAATGACTATTCTTTTTTGTATTTTGTTTATAGGATTTTCAGATATAAGAACAGAAAAACAGTACAACCCTCATTCCCCCATCCTCCCATCATACAAGGATCATAGAAAAGTACATTCATTTAAAAAGGACAGAAACATATACAGTAACAGAAATAAACACAATGAAAAAGTTAAATAAAAATTAAATTGTGTGGAAGGACAACTTCACGGATAGTAGCCCAGCAAGGCATGGGAGACAAGGTAACCAGAGGCAATTAAGCATAGCTGACGGTACAAATGACATACTATCCTTCCCCTATAAGAGAGAGAATGGAACCAGCAGAGGGAGGAGGGGAAAACTATCTCTGGAAGATGGCCACTGAGAGAGAGGAGCTATCCAGGAAGAACCACTAAGACGGTGACAATCCCGTGACTTTTTGTTATAGTTTAAAGATAATCCTATTGTGTTCCTGTTTCATCTGGAGAAGAAAGATGTATGTTTTTCCTTGGAAGATTTTCATTGATTGTGTTGGAATCACGTAGAGTAGGCCAGAAGGCTAAACTGGATAACCTAACCTCTATCAAAATAAAAAGATGGCGGAACCGCAAAAGTTCTTCTGTGCAAAGGTGTTTATTTACAAGTGAATTCCGGAACAAAAAAACAACAGTACTGCCATCAACGTCTACCTTATGGGACAGCTTAAAAACAATGCTGCCCCATCCACAGCTCAATCCAAACTGCCTCTCCATGACTGAAAGAGAAGCTCCTTTTGTAGGGCTAGCCCCTCCCCTCAGAACAATTAACCCTAATTAATGAATCAATTAACAATACAAACCTACATTTCCCATCAACTAAACATACTAAAGGATATACATTGCAACACGGTTTTAAACAATATCCCAACATAACATTTAATACATTACATCACTACTGACAATATCTTTCAATATGCCCATATGCATTAATGAGCCATTTGGGACAGGCACTATAAAGCCAACCCAATTCCCTTAGCTCGGGTCCTTTTCCAGCATACCCGGAAGCTACAGAGATGGAGAGAGAGGAACAGAACAAACAAACAATGCGCTCATCCACAACATTGATAAGTATAATAATTATTGTATCTCTCAAATATGAGCATTGACAAGTGTGAAATGTATGCACCAAGACAGAAGTTAATTTGTGTGTCGACCCACATTGTTAACTTATCTTATAATGGCGCAGGGAGGAGTGATGAATATGTGTGTGCGTTAAAGAACCAAATGCTGCCCGCGGCCAGTGATGGACTTCTACGTCACATTACCTTGCTCCTCTCCTGAAGCGACCATGTTCGGGAGTCTTGATAGGTAGTCCGCAGTAACGTTCTCTTTTCCTGCCTTGTGACGGACACAGAACCTGAAGGGCTGGAGCTCCAGATACCACCTGGTCACACGAGAATTCCGGTCCTTCATGGTCTGGATCCAGGTCAGTGCTCTGTGGTCCGTGTGCAGGTCAAATTCCCTCCCAAGAAGGTAGTAACGGAGGCTATCTAGGGCCCACTTTATAGCCAGGCACTCCTTTTCGATTGTAGAATACCTGGTTTCCCTGGGCAACAGCTTCCGACTCAGGTACAGCACAGGCAGCTCTTCTCCTTTCTCCCCTTGGGCCAGTACAGCTCCAATTCCTACAGCCGAAGCGTCCACCTGCACGAGAAATCTCTTCTGAAAATCAGGGGTCTGGAGAACAGGGAATGAGCACAGTCGTTTTTTCAGTGTCATGAAGGCTTCCTCACACTCCTCAGTCCACTTCACGGGGTTGCTGGCCCCCTTCGAAGTGAGGTTGGTCAGAGGGACAGCGATGGTCGAAAACTGTGGAATGAATCTCCGGTACCACCCTGCCAGACCTAGGAAGGACTTCACCTGTGTCTTGGTTCTGGGTCGAGGGCTATTCCTGATGGACTCCACTTTCTCCACCTGAGGCCGAACTTCACCCTTACCCAGCTGGTAACCCAGGTACTTTGTCTCCTGTTTCGCCCACTCACACTTCAGGAGGTTAAGCGTGAGGCCTGCTTCATGGATCTTCCCCAGTACTCTGCTAAGATGCTGTATGTGCTCCTCCCAGGAGTGGCTGTAGATCACCTCGTCGTCCAAGTAAGCAGCACAGTAATCGTCACAGTCCTGGAGGACCTTGTCCATCAGCCTCTGGAAAGTCGCAGGGGCCCCATGAAGGCCAAACGGCATGACCTTGAACTGGAACAGGCCCATTGGCGTCCGGAATGCAGTGTAGGCCTTGGATTGTTCATCCAGGGGCACCTGCCAGTACCCTTTGCAGAGATCCAATGTGGTGATGTAATGAGCTCTACCTATTCTCTCCAGTAAGTCGTCAATACGGGGCATGGGATAGGCATCAAACTGGGAGATGGCATTCACCTTACGGAAGTCCATGCAGACGCGCAAAGAGCCATCCTTCTTTGGGACAATGACAATAGGGCTGCTCCATTCACTTGAAGATGGCTCGACAACATCCATCTCCATCATGGTGTGGACCTCTTCCTTGAGGGCTACCACCAGCCTCTCAGGCACACGGTAAGGATGCTGGCGGACAGGGTTCTGGCCAGGTTTCAAACGAATGACGTGTTCTAGGACTTTGGTTCTTCCTGGTCTCTGACTGAAGAGGGCCGGATACTTGCCAAACAGCTGCTTCAGCTCATCTTGCTTGTCTTCTTCCAGGTGAACCAGTATGACTTCTACTCGTTCTTTCCATGCCTCTGTGACCCCATCCGACTCATCCTCTTCTACTCTGCGGACCAGAAAGGACTTTCCTTTGGAGAGTTCCTCTTTCTCCTCCCAGGCCTTGAGAAGGTTCACATGGTAGGTTTGCTTCTTCTTACCCTTGTCCGGGTGCAGCACCTCGTAGGTCACTGGGCCCATCTTCCTCCCGATTAGGTACGGTCCTTGCCATTGCGCAAGGAGCTTGCTGGTAGACGAGGGAAGGAGGAGCAGGACTTTCTGTCCTGGCTCAAACTCTCTGTGGCGAGCGTGCTGGTCATAGCCTCTCTTCTGGGCCTTCTGGGCTTGCTGAAGGTTTGCTCTAGCTTCCTCTCGGTACCGTTCCAACCTGTCTCGCATCTGGAGGACATACTGGACAATCCCCTGTCCTGAGGTAGCTACTGGGGAACCTTCCCAGCACTTCTTCAGCAGGTCCAGTGGTCCTTGCACTGGCCATCCATAGAGGAGTTCGAATGGCGAGAAACCTGTCGATGCCTGAGGCACCTCCCTGTAAGCAAAAAGCAGAAAGGGTAACCACTTATCCCAGTCTTTACCAGTGTCAGCCACAAACTTCCTCAGCATATTCTTGAGCGTTTGATTGAATCTCTCTACGAGCCCATCCGTTTGGGGATGGTAGGGAGTAGTCCTCAAGCCTTTAATGCCCAGCTGTCGGTGGAGTTGAACCATCAGTCGCGAGGTGAAGTTTGTCCCTTGGTCCGTCAGGATTTCATCTGGGATTCCTACACGAGAGAAGAGCTGAACAAGAGCACTGATTATTTTTGGAGTGGTTATGGAACGGAGTGGGAAGGCTTCTGGGAACCGGGTGGCATAGTCACAGATCACCAATATATACTTGTAACCTGTACTACTCTTCTCCAAGGGTCCAACAATGTCCATTGCAATTCTCTTGAATGGGGTAGAGATAACTGGCAGTGAACATAGAGGAGCCCGTTCAGACCTACGGACAGCACTGGTTTTCTGGCACGTGGGGCATGATTTGCAGTATTTTTGTACATTAGTATACATGGAGGGCCAAAAGAAACGGGAGCCTAGCCTAAGATAGGTCTTATGTTGCCCTAGATGGCCTGCCCATGGAACTGTATGTGCAAGGTTGAGAACAAGTGGTCTACAGGTAGATGGCACCACCAACTTCCTGCTATCTGCCTCTGACCCAAGGTAGAGTATGTGGTTGTCTACTGTGTAAATCCCCCCACATGAAGATTGACTGTCCCCAGCTAAGGCCTTGTCAAACAAACATTTCAAGGTTGCGTCAGACTTCTGCAGTGTAGCAAAATTTTGTGGAACATCCCATTGCACCTCTAACCCAGACACATCAGCAACAGGTACAGGGGTTCCCACATACTTCTCAAGACGCCGCTGGCGGCGTGACTTTCTGGGCCCTTTGGTTCCCCCCTCGCACAGACTATCACACAAGTCAGGCAGAGGTTGTAAACCAGCTTTGGCCTGGGCACGAGTGACAACTGAACATGCCATCTGAACATCAGACTGGCAAACTGACTGCCCATATAGCTGACCCCCACACTTCCCAACAGATCAGAGAGTACAGGCACATCCCTCCCCAAAATCATCTCAAAAGGTAGCTTCTCCATTACCCCAACTTTGAGGAGGTATTTCTGACCCTGAATCTCAACTGTGAGCTCAGCTGTGGGCTGCTGTGACTGGTCACCATGGACACATTGGATCAGTGTCTGATGACCATAATCAATGTCATTAACAGGTACATTACCTTTTCTGATCAATGACAGGGAACTGCCGGTGTCAATCATTGCAGTAAGACTTTTACCATTCACTTTTACAGGTACCAAGCATGACCCTTCCTGAGTCTGTCTATTCTGAACACCATCCCCCTCTCTGGGTACATAACAGTAACCTGAGAGCTTGGATTTACGTAGCGGACACATTGAAGCTTTGTGCCCCTGCTGCCGGCAGTAAAAACAGGTCAGACCCCTCCCATCAGAGCAAACTGCATGATCCCTTACCTCCCTCCCAGACACATAACCCCCAGAGTTACCTCCACCATTTCTGGCGTTTCTGATGTCCCTTGTGTCTCTGAGACTCCTTGGAGCGGGTGCTGCAGGTTGTGGTGGGCCCCCTTTACGTGCATTAAGATACTGCAGTGCAAGCTTGGCCGCCATAAGCCCGTCCTTGGGCTCGTGCTCTCGGACCCAGGTTCGAATGTCGTGTGGTAGAACCTGTAGAAGTTGCTCGAGGATGATGACCTCCCCGATTTCGTCCTGTGTCTTCTCCCCCGGTCGAACCCATCGTCGGTAGAGACCCTTGAGGCGGTGGTACGTCTCTGTCGGCGACTCACCCGATGGCGTTGATGCAGCTCTGAAGCGTTGACGGTAGGTTTCCGGTGAGATGTCAAACTTCACCAGCAGCGCTTCCTTCAAGCCCTTGTAGACATTGGACAGCCCCTCATCCATTGCTGTGTAAGCCTCCAAGGCCTTGCCCGTGAGCAATGGGACAAGCCTGCAGGCCCACTCTACCTCAGGCCACTGCCACGTCTTAGCCATGCGCTCAAACCTCAGCAGGTAGTTTTCAATGTCCTCCCCCTGCTGGTATGAGGGCATCTTTGGCTCCTTCCTCAGGAATGCTGGAAGATAGACATTAACACTGCTGGACTGGTCTCCTGGTACTGGCCTCATTACTGCTTGGGGTGCCTGCTGTGGAGTTGAAGTCCCTGCTGCATCGAGCCTTTGTCGTCCTGGTGTTGGAAGACCCAATCTTGGGCTCTCACTGACGAGTTCCGCCTGGTGGGGAGCTGTGAGGATAGATTGGCGTAGGCCACGTAACTCCTGCTTGAGGTCTTCGTCCCTCCTCTCAAGGCAGGTGAAAAGTTGCTGAAAAAGGGTTACCATGGTTGGGTGCGGTTCTGGTCCCCCAACTGCTCCTTCAGTCAGCAGCTCACCCAGTTCTGGTTGTCTTTGGCCCCGCGGTCGGGCTCCTAGTTTCTCATACTTGACCTCTTCTTCACCAGACGATTCCATGGTATTCCACCCCGGTCCAACTTCAGGTACCCTTGACAGTTGATGCTGTTGCTGAGAACGCAACCCTGTACGCATTCCTTTACCTCTCTTGTTGGAATTCACTGATTTGCGGTACGCCATCCCACCACTGCCACCATATGTCACGTAGAGTAGGCCAGAAGGCTAAACTGGATAACCTAACCTCTATCAAAATAAAAAGATGGCGGAACCGCAAAAGTTCTTCTGTGCAAAGGTGTTTATTTACAAGTGAATTCCGGAACAAAAAAACAACAGTACTGCCATCAACGTCTACCTTATGGGACAGCTTAAAAACAATGCTGCCCCATCCACAGCTCAATCCAAACTGCCTCTCCATGACTGAAAGAGAAGCTCCTTTTGTAGGGCTAGCCCCTCCCCTCAGAACAATTAACCCTAATTAATGAATCAATTAACAATACAAACCTACATTTCCCATCAACTAAACATACTAAAGGATATACATTGCAACACGGTTTTAAACAATATCCCAACATAACATTTAATACATTACATCACTACTGACAATATCTTTCAATATGCCCATATGCATTAATGAGCCATTTGGGACAGGCACTATAAAGCCAACCCAATTCCCTTAGCTCGGGTCCTTTTCCAGCATACCCGGAAGCTACAGAGATGGAGAGAGAGGAACAGAACAAACAAACAATGCGCTCATCCACAACATTGATAAGTATAATAATTATTGTATCTCTCAAATATGAGCATTGACAAGTGTGAAATGTGTGCACCAAGACAGAAGTTAATTTGTGTGTCGACCCACATTGTTAACTTATCTTATAATGGCGCAGGGAGGAGTGATGAATATGTGTGTGCGTTAAAGAACCAAATGCTGCCCGCGGCCAGTGATGGACTTCTACGTCACAGTTTTTGTTGACCAAATGCCCTCAATAGAGAACTGTTTTCAATTAAGAAAACCTACTCCTGACTCGTTTATTCCACCTTCCCACTTTAGAGTGACGCCCAATTACTTGGTCCGCTCACATTGGTGGAGAATGCCGGGATTAGGTGGACGAGTGACACAAGGGTAAGTGAGTAAATCAAGATTCTTCCAGTAGACCCGGAGGAACCATTCAAGAACGATGGATAACACCCTACTACAACAGTTGATCACGGCACAGCAGACAACCATAGAACTCCTGCAACAACAGCTGAGCCGACGAGAAGAACCTAGAGTTAGGCCAAGAGCGGCTGCTCACGCCATCTTACCTCGTCTCTCCAAGGAGGATGATATTGAGGCCTTCCTCATGACCTTCGAAAGGACAGCCACCTTGGAAGAGTGGCTGTCCACAGAATGGGCGAGAGCATTAGCCCCTCTTTTGACCGGTGTGGCTCAGGAAGCCTATTTTGACCTGGATTCCCGCGAAGCTGCGGACTATGGGCGACTAAAAACCAAGATCCTGTACCGGTACCAGCAGACTGCCAGAGATAGGGCTGTAAAGTTCCATCAATGGACCTATACAGCTGATCAACCCGTCCGTGCCCAGATCTTCGCATTAATACGACTGACGAAACAGTGGCTAGAACCTGGAAATGGAGTAGGACATGTGATAGAGACACTCGTAGTGGACAAGATATTGAGAGAATTACCCAGTGACTTAAAAAGGGTTGTGGGGCAAGCCAACCCGTTGTCAGCCGACGACATAGCCCAGGCGGTGGAAACATGTCGGTCTACAGGGGAGTTGTTAAAAAGTGACAAGGAGGAACGGAAGGAGTCTTCCAATCCCGTACCACGACTCACCCCGACGCGCCCGCCACCGAAACGTCCAAGCCTCCCCCGGAGGTGGGAGAAGTCAGCCACCACACAGCAGGGTCGGTGTTATAAATGCCAGTCTCCCGACCATTATGCCCCACAATGTCCTAGCAAGGATCAGCCCATGGTCACGGAGTCATCACTGCCTACCCCCACACATCCCATTTTGAGGGGGCAGGATCAACACTGTTGGTTAGCAGAGATAGCCCCAGCCTCAGAGATTCCGGTTCGAGTCGAAGGACAAGATCTGGTAGCAATTCTCGACTTGGGAAGTATGGTTACGTTAGTAGAGGAGCGGTTAGTGACCTCCGCAACACTGCTACCAAAGTAGCCGTATCCTGTATCTATGGAGACACCCACTACTACCCCACTGTGAATCTGCCTATTTTCACTCCAAAAGGAAGGTGTACAGTCAGGGCAGGGAAAGTGCCCCAGCTGAAGGTGCCATTATTGATCGGGAGAGACTGTCCCCTATATAAGGAGCTTCGGCAGATGACGTTATGCATGGGAAGAAGGGGGACAGGAAAGAAGGGAAAATCCAAGCCCGAGGTAGTAGTCCTACAAGGAGACGTAGCCGCGTCCTCGTCCTCTGCAGAAGAGGAAGAAATAGCGACCCAACGTTTACGACAGATTTTCCAGGAAACCACCGATGAAGACACATGTGAAGGGTTATACACAACGCAGGAAGGAAGGAGCAACCAGGCGCTAAGGGATATATTTGAAGCTCCATCCAAGGAGGGAACCTGGATGGGATTCTCCTCGGTCACCCCTGATGGGGATGGGGAACAACCTCCACATCCCTCTACCGAGGTCGACCTGCCCCAGGAATTAAAGGGACAGTTTGGCACCTCGCAGCATAGAGACCCAGACCTAAGGGAGGCCATGAGGAAGGTGAAGGTGATCGATGGGAGGAACGTCGACGGATCAGGTGAGCCCCCTCTTCCTCACTATGCAATCAGGCGGGGTCTCTTATACTGGGTCGTACGACGAAGGGGGGAAAACCAGGAATTACTATTGGTGCCTAGACCATACAGGGATATAGTTCTACAGTTAGCCCATTCCCACGTCCTAGGAGGACACCTCGCACGAGACAAGACTATTGACAGAATCATGCAGAGATTCTATTGGCCCCGGGTCACTCGGGATGTGCCCAGGTATTGTAGGACGTGTGATCAATGTCAACGTACAGCTCCACGGCCACACCTACGTAACCCTTTGATTCCTCTCCCCATCATAGAGACTCCCTTTGAACGCATAGCTATGGACCTCGTAGGACCCCTCCCAAAATCCGCCAGAGGACACGAGTACATCCTAGTGGTTATAGATTACGCTACCAAGTTCCCGGAGGCCATACCCCTGCGAAACATGTCGTCAAAGGGAATTGCCAAGGAGTTATTCCTGATGTTCTCTCGTGTGGGCCTCCCCAAGACGCTCTTAACCGATCAAGGAACCACGTTCATGTCCCGGTTGATGAAGGACTTGTGTCGGTTATATCAGGTTCAACAGATACGTACAAGCATATTCCACCCGCAAACAGACGGGTTGTGTGAATGCTTGAACAAAACAATTAAAAGCATGTTGAGAGGAGTGGTGTCTAGAGACAGGAAAAACTGGGACATGCTTCTCCCACACTTAATGTTTGCCCTGCGAGAAGTACCCCAGGCATCCACTGGATTCTCTCCGTTTGAATTGCTCTATGGCAGACCCTGTCGAAGAATCGTCGACTTAGCCAAGGAGACCTGGGAGACCCAACCATGCCCCTTTCGATCCACAATAGAACACGTTACCCTGATGAGAGACCGCCTGTCAGCAGTGTGGCCCATAGTCAAGGAGCATATGGAGAAGGCACAAAGGACCCAAGGCCGGGCCTATGATAAGTCCGCGACCCCCCGTGAGTTCAACGTGGGAGAGAAAGTGATGGTGCTTGTGCCCACAGCCGAATATCGCTTGCTGGGGCAGTGGCGGGGGCCCTACGAGGTAATGAAAAGGTTCTCACTGGTCAATTACCTCATCAAGCAACCTGACAGGAGGAAAAAGGTCCAACTCTATCACATAAACCTGCTGAAGACGTACCATGGACGAGAGGAGGAGGTGGCTTTGATGGCCCTGGAGGGAAAAGGAAAAGAGGAGGCGCTACCACAGGTGCGCCGTGGCCAAACTCTCCTACCGGAGCAGTCAAGACAGCTCGATAAGCTGATTATGAACTTCGGTCGAATATTCTCTCCATTCCCAGGACAAACAGATGTCCTGTTCCACCATATCCACACTGAACCCGGCAAGAAGGTCCATATCCGCCCTTACAGGATTCCTGAGGCTCGTCGAGTCATCGCTAAGAAAGAGGTAAGGGAGAGGTAAGGGAGATATTGAGGATGGGCGTGATCGAGCCATCGACGAGTGAATGGTCCAGTCCCGTAGTCCTGGTCCCCAAATCCGATGGTAGCATGAGACTCTGCAACAACTTTAGGGGTGTGAATGCCATCTCTACATTCGATGCGTATCCCATGCCCCGCATGGATGAACTCTTGGAGCGCTTAGGAAAGGCCAAGTTCATCACTACCCTGGATTTGACGAAGGGATATTGGCAAGTGTCGGTGGCTCCGGAGGATCGCCCAAAGACGGCCTTTGCCACCCCAGAGGGGCTTTTCCAGTATATGAGGATGCCCTTCGGACTGCATGGTGCCGCTGCAACTTTCCAACGCCTCATGGATGCCATTCTACGGCCCCATCAAGAGTATGCAGCGGCATACATAGACGATATGGTCATCCACAGCGAGGACTGGGATAGTCACCTCCTGCGATTACGGGCGGTGTTCGTGAGTTTGGAAGCCACAGGGTTGACAGCCAATCCAAATAAATGTTGCCTGGGCCTGTCCGAAGCGGAATACCTGGGGTACACCGTGGGGAATGGGAAAATACGCCCACAGGCAGAGAAGACCAGGGCTATTCGTGACTGGCCTCGACCCCGGACCAAGCGAGACGTTCGGGCCTTCTTAGGGATAACAGGATATTATCGTCGTTTTATCCCGGGATATGCAACCATTGCCAACCCCCTCACAAACCTCATCAAGAAAAACCTGCCAAACCAGGTAGAGTGGAAAGACGAGACGGAAGAGGCCTTTCAATTGTTAAAAGATGGCCTGTGTTCTGATCCCGTTCTACAGGCTCCGGACTTCTCACAAGAGTTCATTGTGCAGGTCGACGCCTCGGATACAGGGCTCGGGGCCGTACTAGCTCAGGGTAAAGGTGAAGCAGAGAAGCCGATTCTCTTCATTAGTAGGAAGCTCAGCGATCGGGAACAGAGGTATGCGACCATAGAGAAAGAGGCCTTAGCCATCAAGTTGGCCCTCGATTATCTCCGGTACTACCTACTGGGTCGGAGGTTTGAATTAGTTACTGACCACGCGCCCCTCACGTGGATGGCTGGTAAGAGAAACAATAACAACAGAATAGCCAGATGGTTTTTGTCTTTACAACCGTTCTCTTTCCATGTCATCCACAAGGTCGGAACGAGGAACGGGAATGCAGACGCGCTGTCCCGACGCGACCAAGATGGTGCGTCTGGCGCCCGACCCTCTGGTTCAGTCCTGGGGGGGAAGGTATGTGGAAGGACCACCAGAGGGCAGGCTGGGCTCACGGATAGTAGCCCAGCAAGGCATGGGAGACAAGGTAACCAGAGGCAATTAAGCACAGCTGACGGTACTAATGATATACTCTCCTTCCCCTATGAGAGAGAGAATGGAACCAGCAGAGGGGAAAACTATCTCTGGAAGATGGCCACCGAGAGAGAGGAGCTATCCAGGAAGAACCACTAAGATGGTGACAATCCCGTGACTTTTTGTTGTAGTTTAAAGATAATCCTATTGTGTTCCTGTTTCATCTGGAGAAGAAGATGTATGTTTTTCCTAGGAAGATTTTCATTGATTATGTTGGAATGTTTTTGTTGACCAAATGCCCTCAATAGAGAACTGCTTTCAATCAAGAAAATCTACTCCTGACTCGTTTATTCCACCTTCCCGCTTTAGAATGACGCCCAATTACTTGGTCCGCTCACAATTGATATAATAATTATTGTTGAATCTTATCAGCACAATATATGGCCACTAGAACAGACATGACTGCTACCAAAATATGCAAGTTACACTAAGTAAATGACAGGCGCTCCACGTATTGTATTAATGGGGACCGGCTTAAGTGAAACTTTTGTTGGGACCCATGCACATTGTACCTAACCTTCTCCAGAGGCTGAGATGACCTCCTTAACCCTCTGCATAAATGAATTTCCGGCGCCGACAGAGATGGCCGCCTCGCTTCGCGTTCCTAGGAAACTATGCAGTTTTTTTTTTTTTTTACGTGTTATTTCTTACATTAGTACCCCAGGTCATCTTAGGTTTCATTACATACAGTCGAGAAGAACTACTGTATATAAGATCAGCGTCAACTCACCATCAGTACGACCAAGAATATGTTTTTCGCGACGCGGATCCTGTGTTCTGCCTTACAAACAGGACAATGGAATGGATCACATGCAGGGACCCAAAAAAACGACTCTGAAAGAGAGGGAAACGTGGCGGTATTCTGGTCAGACTACGGAGACGGGCACATCGTGCCCCACTTCCTAGCATTCTTCTTGCCAATGTCCAGTCTCTTGACAACAAGGTTGATGAAATCCGAGCAAGGGTAGCATTCCAGAGGGACATCAGAGACTGTAACGTTCTATGCTTCACGGAAACATGGCTCACTGGAGAGACGCTATCCGAAGCGGTGCAGCCAACGGGTTTCTCCACGCATCGCGCCGACAGAAACAAACACCTTTCTGGTAAGAAGAGGGGTGGGGGTGTACGTCTTATGGCTAACGAGGCATGGTGCGATGAAAGAAACATACAGGAACTCAAATCCTTCTGTTCACCTGATTTAGAATTCCTCACAATCAAATATAGACCGCATTATCTACCAAGAGAATTCTCTTCGATTATAATCACAGCCGTATATATCCCCCCCAAAGCAGACATATCAATGGCTCTGAACAAACTTTATTTAACTCTTTGCAAACTGGAAACCATTTATCCGGAGGCTGCACTCATTGTTGTTGGGGATTTTAACAAGGCTAATCTGAAAACAAGACTCCCTAAATTTTATCAGCATATCGATTGCGCAACCAGGGGCGGAAAAACCTTGGATCACTGTTACTCTAACTTCCGCGACGCATATAAGGCCCTGCCCCGCCCCCCTTTCGGAAAAGCTGACCACGACTCCATTTTGCTGATACCTGCCTACAGACAAAAGTTTAAAAAAGAAGCTCCCACGCTGAGGTCTGTCCAACGCTGGTCCGACCAAGCTGACTCCACACTCCAAGACTGCTTCCACCACGTGGACTGGGACATGTTTCGTATTGCGTCAAATAACAACATTGACGAATACGCTGATTCGGTGTGCGAGTTCATTAGAACGTGCGTTGAAGATGTCGTTCCCATAGCAACGATTAAAACATTCCCTAACCAGAAACCTTGGATTGATGGCAGCATTTGCGTGAAACTGAAAGCGTGAACCACTGCTTTCAATCAGGGCAAGGTGTCTGGTAACATGACTGAATACAAACAATGCAGCTATTCCCTCCGTAAGGCTATCAAACAAGCTAAGCGTCAGTACAGAGACAAAGTAGAATCCCAATTCAACGGCTCAGACACAAGAGGCATGTGGCAGGGTCTACAGTCAATCACGGACTACAGGAAGAAGTCCAGCCCAGTCACGGACCAGGATGTCTTGCTCCCAGGCAGACTAAATAGCTTTTTTGCCCGCTTTGAGGACAATACAGTGCCACTGACACTGACTGCAACGGAAAAATGCGGTCTCTCCTTCACTGCAGCCGAGGTGAGTAAAACATTTAAACGTGTTAACCCTCGCAAGGCTGCAGGTCCAGACGGCATCCCCAGCCGCGCCCTCAGAGCATGCGCAGACCAGCTGGCTGGTGTGTTTACGGACATATTCAATCAATCCCTATACCAGTCTACTGTTCCCACATGCTTCAAGAGGGACACCATTGTTCCTGTTCCCAAGAAAGCTAAGGTAACTGAGCTAAACGACTACCGCCCCGTAGCACTCACTTCCGTCATCATGAAGTGCTTTGAGAGACTAGTCAAGGACCATATCACCTCCACCCTACCTGACACCCTAGACCCACTCCAATTTGCTTACCGCTCAAATAGGTCCACAGACGATGCAATCTCAACAACACTGCACGCTGCCCTAACCCATCTGGACAAGAGGAATACCTATGTGAGAATGCTGTTCATCGACTACAGCTCGGCATTCAACACCATAGTACCCTCCAAGCTCGTCATCAAGCTCGAGACCCTGGGTCTCAACCCCGCCCTGTGCAACTGGGTACTGTACTTCCTGACGGGCCGCCCCCAGGTGGTGAGGGTAGGCAACAACATCTCCACCCCTCTGAACCTCAACACTGGGGCCCCACAAGGGTGCGTTCTGAGCCCTCTCCTGTACTCCCTGTTCACCCACGACTGCTTGGCCACGCACGCCTCCAACTCAATCATCAAGTTTGCGGACGACACAACAGTGGTAGGCTTGATTACCAACAACGACGAGACGGCCTACAGGGAGGAGGTGAGGGCCCTCGGAGTGTGGTGTCAGGAAAATAACCTCACACTCAACGTCAACAAAACTAAGGAGATGATTGTGGACTTCAGGAAACAGCAGAGGGAACACCCCCCTATCCACATCGATGGAACAGTAGTGGAGAGAGTAGCAAGTTTTAAGTTCCTCGGCATACACATCACAGACAAACTGAATTGGTCCACTCACACAGACAGCATCGTGAAGAAGGCGCAGCAGAGCCTCTTCAACCTCAGGAGGCTGAAGAAATTCGGCTTGTCACCAAAAGCACTCACAAACTTCTACAGATGCACAATCGAGAGCATCCTGGCGGGCTGTATCACCGCCTGGTACGGCAACTGCTCCGCCCTCAACCGTAAGGCTCTCCAGAGGGTAGTGAGGTCTGCACAACGCATCACCGGGGGCAAACTACCTGCCCTCCATGACATCTACACCACCCGATGTTACAGGAAGGCCATAAAGGACATCAACCAAGGACATCAACCACCCGAGCCACTGCCTGTTCACCCCGCTATCATCCAGAAGGCGAGGTCAGTACAGGTGCATCAAAGCTGGGACCGAGAGACTGAAAAACAGCTTCTATCTCAAGGCCATCAGACTGTTAACTTCTTGAAACTCCTCAACCCGGATCCGGGTTTGTGACTAAAGCCTCAGGCTCATTAGCATAACGCAACGTTAACGATTTCTGAAAATCGCAAATAAAATGAAAATAATGCTTCTGCTCTCAAGCTTAGCCTTTTCTTAACAACACTGTCATCTCAGATTTTCAAAATATGCTTTTGAACCATAGAAATTGACTAATTTGTGTAAGAGTATGCAAAGCTAGCATAGCATTTTGTGTAGCATGTAGCACGCAACATTTTCACAAAAACCAGATAACCAAATAAATAAAATCATTTACCTTTGAAGAGCTTCTGATGTTTTCAATGAGGAGACTCTCAGTCCCATACCAAATGCGCAGTGTTTCCTGAAAGCGTCTGTGTGTAGGAGAAATCGTTCCGTTTTCTACATTGCGTCTGGCTACCGAAACGAACCGAAAATGCAGTCACCTACAACGTAAAACTTTTTCCGGATTAACTACATAATATCGACCGAAACATGGCAAACGTTGTTTGGAATCAGTCCTCAAGGTGTTTTTTCACATATCTCTTCATTGACATGCAGTTCGTGGAAGCTTGCTTTACTCTCTGTATCGTTTGGAAAAATACTGGCAGGTGACTTTTGCGCACCAATTTCGGCGCAGGACACCGGGTGGACACGTGGTAAATGTGGTCTGTTATGGTCAATCTTCCAATGATCTGCCTACAAATACGTCACAATGCTGCAGACACCTTGGGGAAACGACAGAAAGGGCAGACTTACTCCTCTCGCGTTCACAGCCATATAAGGAGACCATGGAATACAGAGCCTCAAAAATCCTTGTCATTTCCTGGATGCCATCTCATCTTGGTTTTGCCTGAAGCTCACGTTGTAGGGCACGCACAGAGAAGATCTTTGTATTTCTGGACACGTCAGAGTGTTTTCTTTCGAACGGTAGCAATTATATGCATAGTCGAGCATCTTTTTGTGACAAAATATCTTGTTTAAAACGGGAACGTTTTTCATCCAAAAATGAAATAGCGCCCCCATAGATGTAAGAGGTTAAACAGCCACCACTAACATTGAGTGGCTGCTGCCAACACACTGACACTGACTCAACTCCAGCCACTTTAATAATGGGAATTGATGGGAAATGATGTAAATATATCACTAGCCACTTTAAACAATGCTACCTTATATAATGTTACTTACCCCACATTATTCATCTCATATACATACGTATATACTGTACTCTATATCATCGACTGCATCCTTATGTAATACATGTATCACTAGCCACTTTAACTATGCCACTTTGTTTACATACTCATCTCATATGTATATACTGTACTCGATACCATCTACTGTATCTTGCCTATGCTGCTCTGTACCATCACTCATTCATAAATATGTACATATTCTTTATCCCCTTACACTGTGTATAAGACAGTAGTTTAGGAATTGTTAGTTAGATTACTTGTTGGTTATTACTGCATTGTCGGAACTAGAAGCACAAGCATTTCGCTACACTCGCATTAACATCTGCTAACCATGTGTATGTGACAAATAAAATTTGATTTGATTTGATAAAGGAATTGTAGCTGTCCAGTTGTTTGATCATCAACTTTGGCAGAAAAATGGGAATAATTTGGAATGAGTACAAAAACCCTAGGTAGTAGAGTCATCTTAACAGAATTAATGTGACCTGCTAATGAAATGGGAAGAGACGACCACGTTATGAAATCCTGCTTAGTGTGTTCCAGGAGTGTTTTGAAGTTATGTTTAAACAGAGCCTTAAATGAGCATGTGATCTTTATCCCCAAATAAGTAAAGACGTGATGCTCCACCTTAAATGGGTGACATACCCAATACCTTCTGCTAACTGATTCATTGGGAGGAGCACACTTTGTTTGGTTTAACTTCTTGCATCGAGCAATCCCGGATCCGGGATCCTATTTATAGCCTCAAGCTCATTAGCATAACGCAATGTTAACTATTCATGAAAATCGCAAATGAAATGAAATAAATATATTTGCTCTCAAGCTTAGACTTTTGTTAACAACACTGTCATCTCAGATTTTCAAAATATGCTTTTCAACCATAGCTAAACAAGCATTTGTGTAAGAGTATTGATAGCTAGCATAGCTATAAGCCTAGAATTCAGCCAGCAACATTTTCACAAAAACAAGAAAATCATTAAAATAAAATCATTTACCTTTGAAGAACTTCAGATGTTTTCAATGAGGAGACTCTCAGTTAGATAGCAAATGTTCAGTTTTTCAAAAAATATTATTTGTGTAGGACAAATCGCTCCGTTTTGTTCACGTTTGGCTATGAAAAAAACCTGTATCCAGTTATAGCCTCAAGCTCATTAGCATAACGTAACGTTAACTATTTATGAAAATCGCAAATGAAATGAAATGAATGTGCTAGCTCTCAAGCTTAGCCTTTTCTTAACAACACTGTCATTTCAGATTTTCAAAATATGCTTTTGAACCATAGCAAAACAAGCATTTGTGTAAGAGTATTGATAGCTAGCATAGCATTTAGCGTAGCATTTAGCGGGCAACATTTGCACAAAAACCAGAAAAGGATTCAAATAAAATCATTTACCTTTGAAGAACTTCGGATGTTTTCAATGAGGAGACTTTCAGTTACATACCAAATGTTCAGTTTTTCCTGAAAGATTCTTTGTGTAGGAGAAATCGCTCCGTTTTGTACATCACGTTTGGGTACCAAAAAAAAAAGAAAATTCAGTCATCAAAACGGCGAACTGTTTTCCAAATTAACTCCATAATATCGACTGAAACACGACAAACGCTGTTTAGAATCAATTCTCAAGGTGTTTTTCACATATCTCTTCATTGATATATCGTTCGTGAATGTCTACTTTCTCCTGTGAATCGCTTGGAAAAAGACGTGCAGTTGAAGATGACGCACCAATTTCGACGGAGGACACCGGGCGGACACCTGGCAAATGTAGTCTCTTATGGTCAATCTTCCAATGATATGCCTACAAATACGTCACAATGCTGCAGACACCTTGGGGAAACGATAGATCGGGCAGGCTCATTCCTTGCGCATTCACAGCCATATAAGGAGACAATGAAAAACAGAGCCTCAAAAATCCTGCTAATTTCCTGTTTGAAGTTTCATCTTGGTTTCGCCTGTAGAATCAGTTCTGGGGCACTCACAGACAATATCTTTGCAGTTTTGGAAACGTCAGAGTGTTCTCTTTCCAAAGCTGTCAATTATATGCATAGTCGAGCATCTTTTTGTGACAAAATATTGTGCTTAAAACGGGCACGTTTTTTTTATCCAATAATGAAATAGCGCCCACATAGATGTAACAGGTTAACTCATGACCAGAGAATGTCCCAAAACCTTGTAGCATGTCCAAGAGATAGGGTAAAGACTCCAGAGGGTTACAGATGTATACAAGAAGATTGTCTGCATATAAGGACACCTTCGAGTTATGGCACCCTTTAGTATTCCCTCAGTCCTCTCCTCCACCTGCAGGGTGATAGCAAGAGGCTCAATAACCGTATCAAATAGGAACGGGTATAAACAGCAACCCTGCCTGGCCCCACTGTGGAGAGGGAAGCAGCTGTAGGTAACATTGTTGGTGCGAACAGAAGCCACTCGGGACCGGAACAACATCTTGATCCAGGAATGGAAAGACGGGCCAAACCCAAATATCTTACTGTAAATAGATATTCCCACTCAACCCTGTCGAAAGCTTTCTCAGCATCAAGAGATATGGCGAAATCTGGCTGTTGAGTTGAGTGGGCAGGGTTAAGAACACTAAATAGCCGGCACATATTATAGAAAGATTGCCTGCCTGAGATAAATCCAGGTTGGTCAGAGTTCATTACATGAAGCATCACCGTCTCAAAACGCCGCAAGAGGACCTTAGTGAAAATGTGATAATTGCAGCACAAAAGGCTTTTTGTCACATCTGCTCCCACTCCCCCCCCCCCCTGGTGCTTGAGGGCGCCAGGCTGCCCTGCATCACGTACTCCTATCATCCATTATGCACACCTGCCTACCCTCATCACGCGCATCAGCGATATTGAACTCACCTGGACTTACTCATCACCTGTTATTACCTCCCCTATATTTGTCAGTTCCCCAGCTCTGTTCCCCGCTTCTGCATATATTGTTTTTTGTCTTTGTTTTCTTGTTTGCTGACGCTGTTCCTGTCTTGTTCCATGTCCGTTCTTTATTAAATATTTGTCTCCCCCGTACCTGCTTCATCTCTCCAGCGACAACTTACGTGACAGAATGCAAAATCCGTCATACAAAACATCAGGGAGTACTGGCGTTCCAGTTGGTATGGTGAAATTAGGCACCCCCTAGCCCGACATCGGCTGGCCAAAGCCAGCCCGTCGTGCTAGGGGGTGCCTAAAGCCAGCCCGTCGGGCTTTCACACCCTGGCTGGCTCGAGAGGTTTCCTTGCCTCGGTTGGCTCGGAAGTTTCCCATCCCACGTCACACCCCACCGGATCTTCTGGCTCCCTCTCTGCAGCGGGATCGCCAGGCATCTTGCCTCAGCCGGATCGTCGGGCTCACGCTCCTGCCGGTTTGTTGGGCTTCCATGCCCCAATCGGCTTGCCCGGTGCCCCTGTCTCGGCCTGCTTGCCCAGGTGGGATGCTGGGTGGTGCACCTAGGGGGGGGTACTGTCACGTCTGCTCCCTCTCCCCCCCTGGCGCTTCAGGACGCCATGCTGCCCTGGATCACGCACTCCTATGATCCATCACTCACACCTGCCTACCCTCGTCACGTGCATCAGCGATATTGGACACTCCTGGACTCACTCATCACCTGTTATTACCTCCCATATATTTGTCAGTTCCCCAGCTCTGTTCCCCGCTTCTGCATTGATTGTTTTTTGTCTTTGTTTTCTTGTTTGCTGACGCTGTTCCTGTCTCGTTCCATGTCCGTTATTTATTGACTCCCCGTACCTGCTTCATCTCTCCAGCGTCAACTCATGTGACACTTATAGGGCGGCATGAGCCATGGTCTAGAGGATTTTTGTCCTTTAAAGAAAAATGTTACCCCTTTTTTCTCCTCAATTTCGTGGTATCCAATTGGTAGTAGTTGCAGTCTTGTCTCATTGCTGCAACTCCCGTAAGGTCGAGGCAGTATGCAAATTGGAGCGAGTCTAGGGTTTCTGGGATAATGATGTTGACGTGAGCCATTGCCAGCCTTTCAAAGCACTTCATGGCTACGGACGTGAGTGCTACGGGTCCATAGTCACTTAGTCAGGTTGCCTTAGTGTTCTTGGACACAGGGACTATGGTGGTCTGCTTGAAACATGTTGGTATTACAGACTCAATCAGGGACATGTTGAAAATGTCAGTGAAGACACCTGCCAGTTGGTCAGCACATGCCCGGAGCACACGTCCTGGTAATCCGTCTGTCCCTGCGGTCTTGTTATTGTTGACCTGTTTAAAGGTTTTATTCACGTCAGCTACGGAGAGCGTGATCACACAGTCACCCGGAACAGCTGATGCTCTCATGCATGCCTAAGTGTTGCTTGCCTTGACGCAAGCATAGATGTGATTTAGCTCTGGTAGGCTTGTGTCTCTGGGCAGTTCGCGAGTAGCTTCATCAGCTTCGAGTAGCTTCATCATCACTTATTGAGACGTCCATGTGAGTTTGTTCATCTGAATTGAGACGGGGGATGTCTAGATTGTCTAGAAATGCATGCATATGAGATGTGTCAGGAAGAGCCTCTGGCGAGTAAAGAGCAGAGAGCAGAGAAGAATTGCTTAAATTGATTGTTGATTTATTTAGGATAGGTATAAGTTAAATAAGATGCAACACAGATTTCAGGTATTGTGCTGCTTGCAGTGGATTGTCAAAACTGAGATAACAACTTTCCAGCTTTCTCTCAGTGTTCATAAAATGTCTGCCTTGACTTAAACAGAAGCTGCTCTGTTTGTTTAGTGGAAAGATTGTCAAATTCAGATTGGTGTAGCAGTCTGCCTTTCTAGAGTTCAGGAGTCGGAGAAGAGGCATATCTGTTGTCTACATCTAGAATGAGTTGAGATAGCGCCAATAAGCGTTTAGTGCGCTGTTTGTTGTCATACGCTGTGTATGAAATAATTAGGCTTTTAATGACTCCCACACAGTAGAATGAGACACGTCAGGGGTGCAGTTGATCTGTAAAAAGACATCAATGTGAGTTCATATGTATTTTGTAAAGGCACTACATGATAGTACTAGTGGGTCAAGTCACCAAACACATTGTGACACAGTTTTTTTCCGGAAAGCGGATATCTAGCTGGACAGCACAATGGTCTGAGATAATGATGCTGTGATATTGGCTATTAGTTACAAAAGGAAGAATTCTATTGTCCAGCAGGAAAAAGTCCTATCATATGAGTGGTGGACTGGAGGAAAAAAGGAGCACTGTTTAGCAGTGGGATTCCTCCTCCTCCATGGATTAGTCAAATTATAGGATTTTAGAAGTGAGTTGATTACTGCACCTGATTTTGAAATTACATTGTTGGGCTTCGGTCTGGATCTGTCTAGACTTAGATGTAATACACAATTGAAATCTCTGCCCAGTATCAAATGATGAGAGTTAAACTCAGAAAGTGTTGCAATGAGGTCAGGGAAAATTTAGCATCATGCCAATTAGGACGATAGAGGTTAGCCAGAACAACCTGTGTGCTAAATCATTTCCCCATGACTATAACATATCTGCCATTAGTATCTGAAGTTACTTTGGAGGAGACAAACATGGTGCCTTTTCTGATCAGGATGGCTGCCCCTCTGGCCTGATCACCAACTTTGGAGTGAAATATTTGGTCGACCCATCCTCTCTTTAGTTTATCAAGATCACAGGATGGGAGAAAAACAATGTCCGGACTTAGACTTAAGATGAGCATACACTCTTCCTTTTAAGTTCCAGCTGACGAAGCAAGTGGAGCCTAGAGTGTGTCACTTAGGCATAGTCACAGTAATTAGAAATGAATGTTAGTACAATCACAAGCCAATCACAAGCCAATCACAAGCCAATCATAAGCCAATCACAAGCCAATCACAAGCCAGTGTGCTGAAAGGTCAGAGTAATAAAACATGAAGCCGAGTCACAAAACATTGTGACTCGACTTGAACATACAGTGCCTTGCGAAAGTATTCGGCCCCCTTGAACTTTGCGACCTTTTGCCACATTTCAGGCTTCAAACATAAAAATATAAAACTGTATTTTTTTGTGAAGAATCAACAACAAGTGGGACACAATCATGAAGTGGAACGACATTTATTGGATATTTCAAACTTTTTTAACAAATCAAAAACTGAAAAATTGGGCGTGCAAAATTATTCAGCCCCTTTACTTTCAGTGCAGCAAACTCTCTCCAGAAGTTCAGTGAGGATCTCTGAATGATCCAATGTTGACCTAAATGACTAATGATGATAAATTCAATCCACCTGTGTGTAATCAAGTCTCCGAATAAATGCACCTGCACTGTGATAGTCTCAGAGGTCCGTTAAAAGCGCAGAGAGCATCATGAAGAACAAGGAACACACCAGGCAGGTCCGAGATACTGTTGTGAAGAAGTTTAAAGCCGGATTTGGATACAAAAAGATTTCCCAAGCTTTAAACATCCCAAGGAGCACGGTGCAAGCGATAATATTGAAATGGAAGGAGTATCAGACCACTGAAAATCTACCAAGACCTGGCCGTCCCTCTAAACTTTCCGCTCATACAAGGAGAAGACTGATCAGAGATGCAGCCAAGAGGCCCATGATCACTCTGGATGAACTGCAGATATCTAAAGCTGAGGTGGGAGACTCTTTCCATTGGACAACAATCAGACGTATATTGCACAAATCTGGCCTTTATGGAAGAGTGGCAAGAAGAAAGCCATTTCTTAAAGATATCCATAAAAAGTGTTTTTTAAAGTTTGCCACAAGCCACCTGGGAGACACACCAAACATGTGGAAGAAGGTGCTCTGGTCAGATGAAACCAAAATTTAACTTTTTGGCAACAATGCAAAACGTTATGTTTGGCGTAAAAGCAACACAGCTCATCACCCATCCCCACTGTGAAACATGGTGGTGGCAGCATCATGGTTTGGGCCTGCTTTTCTTCAGCAGGGAAAGGGAAGATGGTTAAAATTGATGGGAAGATGGATGGAGCCAAATACAGGACCATTCTGGAAGAAAACCTGATGGAGTCTGCAAAAGACCTGAGAATGGGACAGAGATTTGTCTTCCAACAAGACAATGATCCAAAACATAAAGCAAAATCTACAATGGAATGGTTCAAAAATAAACATATCCAGGTGTTAGAATGGCCAAGTCAAAGTCCAGACCTGAATCCAATCGAGAATCTGTGGAAAGAACTGAAAACTGCTGTTCACAAATGCTCTCCATCCAACCTCACTGAGCTCGAGCTGTTTTGCAAGGAGGAATGGGAAAAATGTTCAGTCTCTCGATGTGCAAAACTGATAGAGACATACCCCAAGCGACTTACAGCTGTAATCGCAGCAAAAGGTTGCGCTACAAAGTATTAACTTAAGGGGGCTGAATAATTTTGCACGCCCAATTTTTCAGTTTTTGATTTGTTAAAAAGGTTTGAAATATCCAATAAATGTCGTTCCACTTCATGATTGTGTCCCACTTGTTGTTGATTCTTCACAAAAAAATACAGTTTTATATCTTTATGTTTGAGGCCTGAAATGTGGCAAAAGGTCGCAAAGTTCAAGGGGGCCGAATACTTTCGCAAGGCACTGTATGTCCCACTAACTATTTGCATATTTAGGTTGCATCTTCCCAACATGGATTAATGGCACAGTGGAAATAATATAGTGAAAAATAAGGCCACCCAAAATTAAAATGGGTGAAGTTGACCTTTAACATCAACATTAGGATGGCTGTGATTCACATAATGATATGAAACTATATAGACAAAAACATTTGCAGAAATCCCCTTTAAGTGAGAAATTAATATTTTGCAACTACATTGGTACAATTCAATTTTAATGGCCAATTTAAAAGATTACCTTCATTCAAGAAGTCACTCAGCCTCAGGGTCAGTGAGTTTGACATATTTTTGTTCACCCTTCAACTCACTTTGATCAGCTTGTTGGATCTTAGGCGAGAGAAAGAAACATTAAGTTCTGTTGATAAGATTTTGAAGATATGGTACCATGAACATATAATCCATAACCATAACTGTACAGAACTCTACAACAATATTCAAATACTGATTTGTGACCTACCTTGTGATTCACAAATTAGCCTCCCACCAACTTTACTGAAACAGACAAATTAGTTCAGTACTGTAAACTTATACAATTGACAAGAAAGTAACTCCAATAACAACCCATTTCAAATAAACAGCAATGAGGGTGCATATACAGTGCCTTCAGGAAGTATTCAAACCCATTGAATTTTACCACATGTTGTTAGGTGACAGCCTTATTGTTTTCCCTCATCAATCTACACATAATACCCCATAATGACAAAGCAAAAACCGTTTTTGAGAAAGAAATATCACATTTACATAAGTAGTCAGATCCTTATTTCAGTACGTTGTTGAAGCAAGTCAGAAATTACAGCCTCAAGTATTCTTTACAAGCTTGGCACGCCTATATTTGGGGAGTTTCTCCCATTCTTCTCTGCAGATCCTCTCAAGCTCTGTCAGGATGGATGGGGAGCGTTGCTGCATAGCTATTTTCAGGTCTCTCCAGAGATGTTTGATTGGGTTCAAATCCACACTCTGGTTGGGCCACTCAAGAACATTCAGAGACTCGTCCTGAAGCCACTCCTGCATTGCATTGGCTGTGTGCTTATGTCATTGAACTGTCAGAAGATGAACCTTCGCCCCAGTCTGAGGTCCTGAGCGCTCTGGAGCAGGTTTTTATCAAGGATCTCTGTCATTTTCTCTGTTAACCTTTCCCTCGATCCTGACTAGTCTCCCAGTCCCAGTCACTGAAAGACATTCCCACAGCATGATGCTGCCACCACCATGCTTCACCATAGAGATAGTGCATTCTAAACTGAAGATTGATTAGGTGATTATTGGAGTCAGGTGTATTAACTGGGATTGGGGCAAAACTGTGACACCAATCAGGGCCTTGAGGACTGGAATTGCCCACCTCTGTTCTAGCAGTTCTCCTAGCTCCACAGAGGAACTCTAGAGCTCTGTCAGAGTGACCATCGGGTTCTTGGTCACCTCCCTGACCAAGGCCTTCTCCCCCGATTGCTCAGTTTGGCCGGGCGGCCAGCTCTAGGAAGAGTCTTCGTGGTTCCAAACTTCTTCCATTTAAGAATGATGAAGGCCACTGTGTTCTTGGGGACCCTCAATGCTGCAGAGGTGTTTTGGTACCCTTCTCCAGATCTGTGCCTCGGCACAAACCTGTTTCAGTGCTCAATGGACAATTCCTTTGACCTCATGATTTTTTTTTTTTGCTCTGACATGCACTGTCAACTGTTGGACCTTTGTATGGACATGTGTGTGCCTTTCCAAATCATGTCCAATCAATTGAATTTACCACAGGTGGACTCCAATCAATTTGTAGAAACATCTCAAGGATGATCAATGGAAACAGGATGCACCTGAGCTCAATTTCGAGTCTCATTGCAAAGGGTCTGAATACTTTGTAAATAATGTATTTCTGTTAAACTTTTTACACATTTGCTAAAATGTATTAAACCTGTTTTTGGTTTGTGATTATGGGGTACTGTGTGTAGGTTGCTTAGGATTTTTTTTAAATGTAATCCATCCCGAGTGGCACAGTGGTCTAAGGCACTGCATCGCAGTGCAAGCTGTGCCGCTAGAGATCCTGGTTCAAGTCCAGGTTCTGTTGCAGGCGACTGCAACTGGGAGACCCTTGGGGCGGTGTACAAACTGTCCAGTGTTGTCTGTGTAAGGGGAGGGTTTGGCTGGCAGGGATGTTCTAGCGACTCTAGTGACTCTTGTGGCAGGCCGGGTGCAATGCACGCTGACCTTTGGAGGACGCGCGGCTCCCGACCTTCGCCTCTCTCGAATCCATACGAGAGTTTCAGCGATGGGACAAGACTGTAACTGCCAATTGGATACCATGAACTTGGGGAGAAAAAGGGGTAACAAAATAAAAATATGTTTTAGAATGAGGCTGTAACGTAACAAAACGTAGAAAAAGTCAAGGATTTTGAATACTTTCTGAAGGCACTGTATGTGACCTTGTTTCAAAACTCCATCCCTGGCAGAATCCATCAAACTTCCTTCTGGGAGATAGCCTAGGTCTACCATTCATGTCAGGTTATTACCACATCATTAGTACCCTGCAGCTATAGAAAGTGGACGGATTAAGAACAGATGAATTATAGCTAGGCATCAAATCTTTAAGTCTAACACAACTTTCTATGAAGGAAGGCAGAACAGATCTGCCAATGTCTGTTTCCATCCACGCAGCAACACGCACTGAACTACCACAACAACGCACATGTCCTTGCATTTCCCCTCACCCATCGGTGTTGTCAACGAAAGCAGTGGAGAGCTGCCAACCCTGAGCAATACAGTAGTTCGACTATGAGGGTTGGTCAGGCAAAGAGGAGTCTCCAACTAGCGTGTTAGAAAGAAAACTCCAATCTATTTGGACATAGCTGTGTTTCCATCCAATTGATTTCCTACAGTTTCCTCTTGCTGCTAGCTAACGTTGCAGATAACTTATAGCTTTGATTCTCTTCAAACAGTTCCAACACCCCATGCAATCAAAACCCACAAGTCTTTGCTTACTGTTGTTGAATGAACGATGAAACGCAAGCAATCTAAAATGGGAAAAACATGCATATACACTTTGTCACTGCCCCCCACTGAATTATTAGTTGTCATTGGAAATGAACAGCCAAGTAAAATGAACCAACAGGTTTTAGCAGACAAATTACCTTTAAGAAAGACTGCCAGAGAAACTGAAATGAAAGAAAATGGCCACATGGGAAAACCCTGAGTGCATTAGCTAGCTAGGCTAGAAAGACAGTCACAGACTTGAAATTATTGCAGAAATAATTAACCCTCCTATTGTGTTCGTTTCATGTTAATTAATTCTGTGTTCCCGGTCCAAAATGACACCCCCCCCACTACAGCTGATTATAAATCCATAATAATCCATATATTATCACCTAGATCTTTTTAGCAACTTAAGTTCTTGTGAACATTACAAGTTTTGAACTTCTATTTGCTATTTATGGCCTGTAGGCATCATTGACCTGAGCTCATACAACTAGTTTTTGAATAAAAAATTGTTTGTGAGAATGCCAATAGTTGTGGTTCCCATGGGGGAAAGATTATATTTTGGAAGCCAAGAAGGGGAGTGAGGTGTGTGTGCTCAAACACACATGCATGTGGGGGTCTGAGAAAGGAAGTGTGTCCATCTGATGAATGGGGATGTGCCTGAACATTTTATACACAAATTGTCGTCTCACCTATTATTTATAATGACCGGTCATTTTTGAACGGGAACACCACAGGTGTACAAAAGTTAAATAAAACACCCAAAATGCAATGAACATCGTTAAGATGTATTTTGTGTGTTCAGATGCCCTGTGTGGACAAAGTCATGGAACCTTATGACAATCAGATTAAATGAACTACATTTTCAGAGAGAAATCTTGTGAATCGGTCCAATTCGACCCAGAAGACAAGAGGAGAGTAAAATTAATTAGCCAATGCTATTATGCAAGTTGTCTATAATGACACACCTTGATCAGATTAGTCCGCTACATTAATAGAGCTAGAATTTAAAGAACATACAATGGCATTAGCATGAGGTATTGTTGGCTAGTTAGCTAACTTGGCCAACAAAGCATAGAAACCCATGGGTAGTCGTCAGCAGCAAGCTGCGCTAGATGAAGTGCGCTGCATGTGGTGGCAATGGCTAAAGAAAGTCGGTAGCTGGCAAAAATCACCAAAACAACTCAAAATAAATTACAAATTAAGTTTAAGAAGCATTAGCTCGCTAGCTTGACTAGCTAATAATTTCCTTAACAGACATCACTGGTCTTGAAAGCTACCCCCAAAATATTGCTATCTGTAGTAGCTAGGCTAGCTAGCGATTTTCAAATACAATAAAAATTCCAAAAAGGTACTCCAATGCATCTGACAATCAAATAGAAAGTGCATTTTAATAGTAAGAGCACTAAATTAAGAGACACGTTTGTTTGAAACTCACCTTGCTGCAAAGTGCTAGTGCTGCCTTCTGTAATGGCGTTGATGAGAAAGGAAATATTGAAAGCATCCAATAAAATTGGTGGGAGGTGTTATGATGTTTCTTACACTAATTAGAGTACAAAATTACACATAGCGTTTAACTACAGTTAACACCAACGCCATAGTCCAAACACTGCATGTTGTTCAATCAAACCTAAGGGAGCCAATCACTTTTGACACTGCCAATTGAACACCATGCCTGTAGTATGATATGGGATAAAACACAGTGAGACTGTGACTGTGTCATTCATGTGTAACCTACTCTCTGTCTATCTCTTGCTGGCAATATAACAACACCAAGGAGTCTCCCTGCCTTTCAAAATCCAATTACATTTAACAATGTAACAAAATCTTTCAAATAATTGAACAGATCACAAAACATAGAAAAAAGCTCAAAAGCATAACATGATGTGTCCGACAGTAACTGTCTCCCTCATGCAGAGCAGAAGAGCAGAATACACCGTAGCACTATCTATACAGTAAGCATCAGTGCATACCTGACTAAAGCTAAGCATCTGGAAGACTGGATTCATAGTTTCCTTAGTGTGAATCATGTTCAAGGCTAACATGTCTTTGTCTCTATTTGGCAAATGTGAGGCTAAGATTCCTTCTTTTTTACGTATCTTCTGAAACAATCATTATTTAAATAATAATTAAACATTTTATTGTAGTTATATAATATTTTAACAACAGGAAATCCAATTTCTCCTAAATGAGGTAAACTGCTTTTTTTGTTGTTTTTATTTTAAAAGTAAGAAATCCATTCTATTTATTACATATGACAAATAAAACTGTTTCTCTGAAGCAGTGTTCTGGCACAAATGTAAAAGTTTTCATATGCAGCATTCAATCAAAACAAGTTTTCATGGTTTCATAAAATATACTTCCCCCTCAATCAGCTAGTAACATTACCTTACTCAGTATCTATGATTAAATCTGGTCATCCTTTTCCTTGGCATAATTATATTGTGTTGCCTGAACCTGCATTCAATCATAGTGTGGATTTTTATTGATGATTGTAATGGACAGCATTTCTCCCTACTAAACTCCGATTGACTTGGTCCGTGACAGTAGTTTACACATTATTATTCTATACATATTCCTGTAATGAATGAACCCATTTTAACTCCAGGCAAACTATTTCCCCTGACCTTTGACACTTGTATTGATTTCATGATAGATTTTTAAAGAAGAAGATTAAAATTCAGCACCACTAATGCTCTTAATGACGGCAGCCATGTTTGTGTGTTTACCTACCAATTGATTCTCTTCTCTAAACAGGATATTTGTAGAGATCCTTTCCCCGTAATGGAGGTGATTTGATTACATCTACACTCGTAGTGTAAGGATGTGAGGTTAGTGGTAGCCGCTATATAATCCATCCACAGCCTTATTCACCTTTAAACTCTATTACTTTCACTGAAAGGAGGCTCACCTCTACTTTAAGGCTTTAGGCATCATTTACAGTGTTATTCATGAGTTTAAGGACCAGACATGAAATGGGTTCAGAATATTTATTGAGGATATAGAATGGGACGTGAGCGTGAGGATTCCGTGGGGAAATGAGAATGGATTGGATGAAGCCAGGGGCTGCAGATGTAGAACACAGAGGGTTTGGCTTGGAGTGTCAGTTAGGCTCCGCCTTCAGGCCGTGGTAGTTAAGGTGCTGAAGGAAATTCCTCACTGTGCCCAGAAGAAACATAAGTAAAAGCAGAAAGAAAGGGAGGAGGAAGGATGTGGCACAAAACAGAAAGGAGGAATTACTTTTTGGTCAGGATTAACTAGGGTGGTAGAGGTAATTAAGGTGAGTGAGAACAGGAGTGGCGGTTGATTTGGGGCGGCAGGTAGCCTAGTGGTTAGAGTGTTGGACTAGTAACTGAGAGGTTGCAAGATTGAATCCCTGAGCTGACAAGGTAAAAATCTGTCGACCTGCCCCTGTCCCCAGGCCGCCATTGAAAATAAGAATTTGTTCTAAACTGACTTTCCTAGTTAAATAAAGGTAAAAATACAAAAATCTAAAAATGATCAGATAGTAGCAGCTGGAACTTGCAAATATTTAAGCGTTGCAAACAGTCATTGAGGGTGATTGGCAATGGTTAGCAGCTGGTGCTTGTTGAGTTGCTAGGGAGCTGTGTTCAAGGCAACTAGTTAAGTGTTCCAGCCAAGTCTGGTCCTTTCTCCTGAATTTTTGTTATTCCTTATTAACACCATTAGCCAGCGGTGGTGGAGTAATTGTAATTACGTGAAGATACGTGTGTGTGTGTGTGTGTGTGTGTGTGTGTGTGTGTGTGTGTGTGTGTGTGTGTGTGTGTGCCTGTGCACCTGTGTGAAGTTGTAATTTTGTGATGGAGCAGAGCAGGGTCATCTTTCATTCACCAGTGCTCTTCAAACATATCTCTTAACAACTACAGAATTGTCCAAATCCGAATTAATCCTGACTTGAAATACACCCCCAGAGAGAACTCTATCATGTAAATGTGACTCAACGTTTTTCCTATGTCTGATGTAAGTGGGAGATCTCAAGGTTGGGTGGAATTCTTTTTTTAATCTTGACAGTAGAAAGAATTCAGACTATTCACAGGCAACGTTAAAAAGTTGTAATTACTAGGGAGATACACAAGCCTCGTGCTCCACTCTCTTTATGACTGTGGCTGTTGGGTT
The DNA here is from genome assembly GCF_036934945.1 of Oncorhynchus masou masou. Classification (NCBI taxonomy): domain Eukaryota; kingdom Metazoa; phylum Chordata; class Actinopteri; order Salmoniformes; family Salmonidae; genus Oncorhynchus; species Oncorhynchus masou. The sequence goes on along the minus strand of NC_088224.1, from coordinate 28,929,494 downwards.
TGCTGTGTGTATTTGTGAAGTGTGTGTGTATTGCACTACTGCAGCATCATTAATTAAACAATGACACAACACGGTGTGTGCCCATCAATAACGTGAGGCGGGCTTAGATTGCCAGCTACCAGATGTTGCCGCTGTCGGCTAAAGAGAGACTGAACGGAGAAAGTGGTAGCGGAAAATAAGAAAAAAAGATGATTAATACTAATTAGTTGTTTCTATTTAAGGGCACTCTTCAAGTCATCATTAAGGGGAAGAAGGCTGTGTTTACATTCATTAATAACTCTTGTGTGTGCATGCGTGCATTTGTGCATGTGTTTACTCTCATAAATAACCCTGGCTGATGCCCAATTAATGGGGCGGTTAAGAGCGTTGGGCCAGTAACTGAAAGGTTGCTGGTTCATATCCCCAAGCCGACTAGGTCTACAATCTTTCACTGTGCCCTCGAGCAAGTTACTTAATAACCCTAATTGGTCCTGTAAGTTGCTCTGGATAAGAATGTAAAAAATGATTCCCATTTAATGATGGAGGCTGCTCAGCTTCTCAAAGTCCAGATCAGTCACTGCCAATGGGTTTTCATGATAACCAATGACTAGGTAGAATGTCAGTGCATGACTTGTGGTTGATGATGGAATAGGAGATTCATTAATCACCCGTTGATGGTGTCTGCTTGCGTTTTCTCATCAAACATGGCGATGGGTGAGAATTGCATTTCATCGGATTAGGCCTGTTGGCTTGTGTTGACATTATATACTGTATAGGCTTTTTCAAGGTTACGGACAGGGCTCTGTTGGGAAAAGTAACAAAAAAAGGGCAATGAGGAATGCACAGTGCAGAATGCCAAGTTATTGGCAGTAGCTTCAACTACAGTCCATGTCGTCTCTCATTTCTAGACTTTGCCTAATCAACTGATAAGCAAACAAGTGTGGTCTGATTCTGGTACATCAATGTATGGTTTGTGTACATACTGTTTGTATAATGTGGAATGGACAATAGCATAATGTTCAATGGAATCCAAAGTTCTTTTCAACATATTCCCCAACCAAATTCTATAGATACAATGTTTCTCTTCCCTCCCCAAAGTGCAAGTGCCACTGTTTTTGTTGTGTAGCGTTGTCCTTTGAAAACAGAGGAGTGAGATGGCAGGAACAGAGGGAATGAATAAGGAGTCAGGGGAGATATAGACGGAGAGTTAATGGGTCATTAAACACAGAAGAATCCTTGAGCGAGGGAACGAGGGAGGTCGGAGAGAAGAGAGGAGAAGAGCAGATGAAAACAATACTAGAAAAGCAATCATCTCCTTGACATCATCCAGTGTAGGATGAGTGTACATGTATTACATGATTTGATTTTCTGAAATTTCCATCTGCCACCTGGTTTGATCTGTAGGATGAGCTTTCACTGCTAAGTCATACAGCATGTTTATTGACTTCAGTTGTACTTGAAATATGGTATTTGTTTTCATATGGCCACTGAGAAAAATGCACACTCTTAAAGATCAGACTGTAGCCTATTAATAATATGCCTCTTAGTTGCTTTCATTCAAAGATACTATACATGTGTAAAAGTATGTGATTCCTGTGGCAGGCTAATTGAAACCTCAACCTTGCACCACACTCTTACCAACAGAGCTACACAAGAATTGTAAAAGTGCATATCTATATAATATATCTACAGTATATACAGTTAGCATGATGAGGGTATACAGGGTCGTATCCTGTTGCTATAATGAGTGGTGCGAGATGTTTACTTTAGGACTAAATAAATCAGTATGAAAACACAACATATTTCTGATTGACATTCTCTGCACTACAAAGTCAGTTTCTGAAACATTCTCTGCTCATCCACAGTTTTTACAATCTTATTCCCTTTGATTTTAGAAATGAGACAGGGAATTATACATCACCAGTGAATTATAGATGTTGGACAGACTGCAAGGATTAATACCTGTTTGTGCTTTAAAGCCACACTGCAATTTGTGCATACTTGTAAAGACTGGGGCGAGCCCTGACAACGATGTCAACAATAGAGCAAATGCATCCCTTGACTTTTTCACGTAAATACTTGATTTCTATGTAACATCTGCTTCTCAAGGAAAGTATAGGGTCTGTTCAACGGGATGAATGAGTGCTATAGAAGGGGGTGTAAGTGAGGGTGTAGGTCTTGGTGCTCAACAATGTAATACAGAGTGGTAGTGTGGAGCTCTGTCTTCCATAGATCAATGTGTTATTTTTACAGCTGGTATCTAAAGACAGTGGAGCCGATCTTCAGTGCGGAGGAGGGAACACAGGAAGGAGAAGAAGAGGACAAAATGAAAGGAGTAATGCGAAGAAGAAATTCAGAGAAAAGGAAAAATATTGAGAGAGATAGAGAGAGAGAGATGATATAGCGGGCAAGCGATAATGACAAATGAGAGAGTGTGTGCGAACATCACTTTGCTGCTGCCATTTCAATGAGACGGCTGCTATAGAGGCATTTCAAGGCCAACAATTTCTCCATTCGTGTTCAATCTCCCAGGTTTGAGGTTTTCCCTGCAGCTCAGGAGGAAGGAGAACGGGTCCTTGAAGATATCTTGGGTGGTACTAGAGAGGACAGAACCTCCAATCTGCCCTTCAAACCAGGGCTCTTTGACTAATATGATGACCGGTGACATAAGTGTGAACATCTCACAACACATGTATTTTTAGCATTTTATTAGGATCTCATTACCTGTTGCCAAAGCAGCAGCTACTCTTTCTGGGGTCCACTCAAAACATGAAACATGACATAATACAAACATTAATAGACAACAGCTCAAGGACAGAACTACATAAATGTATATGTAGCCTACATATCAATGCATGCACACAAACAATCAAGGTCAAATAGGGGAGAAGTGTTGTGCCGTGAGCTGTTGCTTTACCTGTTTTTTTTAAACCAGGTTTGCTGTTCACTTGAGAAATATGAGACGGAACGGAGTTCCATGCAATAATGTCTCTATATAATACTGTATGCTTTACGATTTGGGGACTGTGAAAAGATCCCTGTGGGTATGTCTGGTGGGGTAAGTGTGTGTGTCAGAGCTGTGTGTAAGTTGACTAAGCAAACAATTTTGAATTTTTTAACACAATGTTGCCTATAAAAATAAGAAGGGATGCAGTCAGTCTCTCCTCAACTCCTAACCAAGAGAGACTGGCATACATAGTACTTATATCAGCCCTCTGATTACAATGAAGAGCAAGACCTGCCGCTGGAAACAGGAGACAAAGGGCTGTGAGACATACGTTTAATCCTAGACACATGAAAAGTGGGATGAATATGAAGGCTACAGGGCAACAGAAGACAAACAGCAGAGGGGCTAAGGATCTTGGAGATTGGGAAAAGGCCAATAAAGTGGGGGGAAGTTTATGGGAATCCACCCGGAGGGACAAGTCATGAGTGGAGAGCCATACCCTATGACCGAGAAGATACTGGGGAGCCGGGGTCCAGTGATGTTCCGCTTGTCGTCGATACCTGGAGGTGGTCTTGAGAAGAGTCGACCGGGCTCTCTTCCAGGTACGGCGACAGCGGCAGACAAACATCTGGGCCATGGGTATGCCAACATCTTCCTCTTGCTCAGGGAGGAGCAGGGCATGATATTCCAGGGAACACTTGAAAGACAGGAGCCCAGTGGTAAGGCTTGGGAGGGTGTTGCGGGCTTATTCCATCTACACGAGTTACTGGCTCCAGGTGGTGGGTTTGGCGGAGACAAGGCAGCGAAGAGTCATCTCCAGGTCTTCATTGGCTGTTGGACTGTGGGTAGCACCTGGAGGACAGGCTGGCCAATGACCCAATAAGAGTGCAGAACGCCTTTCAGAAACGGGACAAGAACTGAGGGCCCCGGTCAGAGACCATGTCCACCAAGTGTCCAATGATCCAGAAGACGTGCTGCACCATGAGCTGGGTCGTCCCTTTGGCATAGAGATGCTTGGGGAGAGGAATGAAGTGGGCGGTTTTGGAAAACCGGTCCACTACTGTCAGAATGGCAGTGTTGCCTTCAGATGGGGGAAGAACGTGGATAAAGTCCAGGGATATGTGAGACCAGGGACGGTGAGGGACAGGCAGTGGTTGAAGAAGACCAGACAGAGCTTGCCGGCGATGAAAGCGGATACGACTGGGACAATGGTAGGCGTTGCTGCACAAAGGGTCCGACGGGAGCCCGGGAGGCAGGCAAGCCTGGAAGAGTAGGCCCACTCCAGCACCGAGGAGTGGACAGCGTCAGGAACAAGCCTGGAGGAGTGGGCCCACTCCAGGGCCGAGGAGTGGACAGCGTCAGGAACAAGCCTGGAGGATTGGGCCCACTCCAGGGCCGAGGAGTGGACAGCGTCAGGAACAAGCCTGGAGGATTGGGCCCACTCCAGGGCCGAGGAGTGGACAGCGTCAGGAACAAGCCTGGAGGAGTGGGCCCACTCCAGGGTCGAGGAGTGGACAGCATCAGGAACAAGCCTGGAGGAGTGGTCCCACTCCAGGGCCGAGGAGTGGACAGCGTCAGGAACAAGCCTGGAGGAGTGGGCCCACTCCAGGGACAAGGAGTGGACATCGTCAGGAACAAGCCTGGAGGAGTGGGCCCACTCCAGGGCCGAGGAGTGGACAGCGTCAATAACAAGCTTGGAGGAGTGGGCCCACTCCAGGGCCGAGGAGTGGACAGCGTCAGGCACAAACATCCGATTATCTGGGCCTGACGCTGTCCACTCCTCGGTCCTGGAGTGGGCCCACTCCTCCAGGATGGGAACACTGCGCCTCACAGACCTGCTTCCATTTTCCACAGCTGAGTGCCGTCACCAGACATGAGGTGGGAAGGATGGTCTCGGGGTTCGAGGGTGTAACTGCGGATCTATAGCGGCATGACAGATCACTCTGGATGTACGCTGGGGCCAATCCACTACCGCTCTCACCTTCCCAGGATCCATCTGTACATTCCCTGCAGCGATGATGCAACCAAGAAAGGGGACGGTGGAGTGGTGGAAATCGCATTTCTCCGCTTTCACAAAAAGCTGGTTCTCCAGGAGGCGCTGGAGGATCTGTTGGACGTGGAGCACATGTTCTTTGGCTGAGTGGGAGAAAACAAGGATGTCATCAAGGTAGACGAAAATTAACCAGTTCAACATGTCGCAGAGAACATCATTAACCAGGGCCTGGAACACAGCAGGGGCGTTGGTAAGTCCAAATGGCATGGCCAGGTATTCATAGTGGCCCCTGGACATGTCTTCCACTCGTCCCCTTCCCGTATCCGCACAGATGGTAGGAGTGCCGCAGGTCCAACTTGGAGAAAACGGTGGCCTCCTGGAGCTGCTTGAAGGCTGAGTCGATGAGTGGTAGAGGGTAGCGGTTCTTCACCGTGATGTCATTGAGTCTCCGGTAGTTAACTTCTTAGGACTGAGATCCCGTTAACGGGATCGATTTGACAACAGCCAGTGAAAGTGCAGGGCGCCAAATTCAAAACAACAGAAATCTCATAATTAAAATTCCTCAAACATACAAGTATCTTATTCCATTTTAAAGGTAATCTTGTTCTTAATCCCACCACAGTGTCAGATTTCAAATAGGCTTTACAGCGAAAGCACCACAAACGATTATGTTAGGTCAGAGCCAAGTCACAGAAAAACACAGCCATTTTTCCAAACAAAGGGTGGAGTCTCAAAAATCAGAAATAGAGAGAATTAATCATTAACCTTTGATGATCTTCATCAGATGACACTCATAGGACTTCATGTTACACAATACATGTATGTTTTGTTCGATAAAGTTCATATTTATATAAAAAAATCTCAGTATACATTGACGCGTTATGTTCAGTAGTTCCAAAAACATCCGGTGATTTTGCAGAGAGCCACATCAATCTACATCAATACTCATTATGAATCATGATGAAAATACAAGTGTTATACATGGAAATATAGATAAACTTCTCCTTAACCTCTTACATCTATGGGGGCGCTATTTCATTTTTGGATGAAAAACGTTCCCGTTTTAAACAAGATATTTTGTCACAAAAAGATGCTCGACTATGCATATAATTGCTACCGTTCGAAAGAAAACACTCTGACGTGTCCAGAAATACAAAGATCTTCTCTGTGCGTGCCCTATAATGTGAGCTTCAGGCAAAACCAAGATGAGATGGCATCCAGGAAATGACAAGGATTTTTGAGGCTCTGTTTTTCATGATCTCCTTATATGGCTGTGAACGCAAGAGGAATGAGTCAACCCTTTCTGTCGTTTCCCCAAGGTGTCTGCAGCATTGTGACGTATTTGTAGGCAGATCATTGGAAGATTGACCATAAGAGACCACATTTACCACGTGTCCGCCCGGTGTCCTGCGCCGAAATTGGTGCGCAAAAGTCACCTGCCAGTATTTTTCCATGCGATACAGAGAGTAAAGCAAGCTTCCACGAACTGCATGTCAATGAAGAGATATGTGAAAAAACACCTTGAGGACTGATTCCAAACAACGTTTGCCATGTTTCGGTCGATATTATGTAGTTAATCCGGAAAAAGTTTGACGTTGTAGGTGACTGCATTTTCGGTTCGTTTCGGTAGCCAGACGCAATGTAGAAAACGGAACGATTTCTCCTACACACAGACGCTTTCAGGAAACACTGCGCATTTGGTATGTGACTGAGAGTCTCCTCATTGAAAACATCAGAAGCTCTTCAAAGGTAAATGATTTTATTTATTTGGTTATCTGGTTTTTGTGAAAATGTTGCGTGCTACATGCTACACAAAATGCTATGCTAGCTTTGCATACTCTTACACAAATTAGTCAATTTCTATGGTTCAAATGCATATTTTGAAAATCTGAGATGACAGTGTTGTTAAGAAAAGGCTAAGCTTGAGAGCAAACGCATTATTTTAATTTTATTTGCGATTTTCAGAAATCGTTAACGTTGCGTTATGCTAATGAGCCTGAGGCTTTAGTCACGATCCCGGATCCGGGATGGGGAGTTTCAAGAGAATGCAATTGCTGTGTTAGATTTTAAAAAAGCTTTATGGATAAAGCAAACCATGCAATAATCTGAGTACGGCCCTCAGAGACCCACCAAGCCAAAAAGATATCCGCCATGTTGTGGAGTCAACAGAAGTCAGAAATAACATAAATATTCACTTACCTTTGATGATCTTCATCAGAATGCACTCCCAGGAATCCCAGTTCTACAATAAATGTTTGATTTGTTTGATAATGTCCATAATTTATGTCCAAATAGCTACTTTTGTTAGCGCGTTTGGTAAACAAATCAAAACTCACGAAGCGCATTCACTAGTTGCAGTCAAAATGTCAAAAAGTTCCGTTACAGTCCTTAGAAACATGTCAAACAATGTATAGAATCAATCTTTAGGATGTTTTTAACATAAATCTTCAATAATATTCCAACCGGAGAATTCCTTTGTCTTCAGAAAAGCAATGGAATGGGAGCTACCTCTCATGTGAATGCGCATGACCAGCTCGTGGCTGCTGGCAGACCTCTGACTCATTCCCCTCTCATTTAGTCCACCCTTCACAGTAGAAGCCACAGACACGTTTCTAAAGACGGTTGACATCTAGTGGAAGCCTTAGTAAGTGCAACATGACCCATATCCCACTGTATCTTCAATAGTTGAAAGTTGAAAATCAACCAACCTCAGATTTCCCACTTCCTGGTTGGATTTCTTTCTCAGGTTTTGCCTGCCATATGAGTTCTGTTATACTCACAGACATCATTCAAAACAGTTTTAGAAACTTCAGAGTGTTTTCTATCCAAATATACTAATAATATGTGTAAAGGTTTTCCTTTTCCGAGAAGGATCGAAGTACCAATGCGCAGGGTGGTAAGTGTCCATATCGTTTAATAAAACATAAACTGAACACTCAATGAATACAAAACAATAAACATGAACAAAACCGAAACAGTACCGTGTGGCGAACAAACACAGACACGGAAACAATCACCCACAGAACAACAGTGAAACCCAGGCTACCTAAGTATGATTCTCAGTCAGAGACAACTAACAACACCTGCCTCTGATTGAGAACCATACTAGGCCGAACACAGAAAACCAACCTAGAAACACAAAACATAGAATGCCCAACCAACTCACGTCCTGACCAACTAAAACAAACAAATAACACAAGAACTAGGGTCAGAACGTGACAATATGCATATATTTGCAACTGTGACTGAGGAGCAGGCAAATTACTCTGGGCACCTCTGGGCACCTTATTCATCCAAGCTACTCAATACTGCCCCCAGCCATAAGAAGTTTTAAACTCAGTTTTTCAAAACTCCTGACATTTATTCCTTGTAAGAATGCCCTATCTTAGGTCAGTTAGGATCACCACTTTATTTTAAGAATGTGAAATGTCAGAATAATAGTAGAGAGAATGATTTATATCAGCTTTTATTTATTTCATCACATTCCCAGTGTATTAGAAGTTTACATACACTCCATACGTACTTGGTAGCATTGCCTTTAAATTGTTTAACTTGGGTCAAACATTTTGGGTAGCTTTCCACAAGCTTCCCGCAATAAGTTGGGTGGATTTTGGCACATTCCTCCTGACAGAGCTGGTGTATCTGAGTCAGGTTTGTAGGTCTCCTTGCTCGCACACGCTTTTTCAGTTCAGCCCACACATTTTCTATCGGTTCGAGATCAGGGCTTTGAGACGGCCACTCCAATACCTTGACTTTGTTGACCTTAAGCCATTTTGCCACAACTTTGGAAGTATGCTTTGGGTCATTGTCCACTGGAAGACCCATTTGCAACCAAGCTTTAACTTCCTGAGTGATGTCTTGAGATGTTGCTTCAATATATCCACATAATTGTCCTGCCTCATGATGCCATCTATTTTGTGAAGTGCACCAGTCACTCCTGCAGCAAAGCACCCCCACAACATGATGCTGCTACCCCCGTGCTTCACGGTTGGGATGGTGTTCTTCGGCTTGCAAGCGCCCCCTTTTCCTCCAAACATAACGATGGTCATTATGGCCAAACAGTTCTATTTTTGTTTCATCAGACCATTTCTCCATGTGCAGTTGCAAACAATAGTCTGACTTTTTAAAGGCGTTTTTGGAGCAGTGGCTTCTTCCTTGCTGAGCGAGCTTTCAGGTTATGTCGATATAGGACTTGTTTTTACTGCGGATAGAGATACTTTTGTACCTGTTTCCTCCAGCATCTTCACAAGGTCCTTTGCTGTTATTCTGGGATTGTATTTGCACTTTTCGCACCTAACTACGTTCATCTCTAGCAGACAGAACATTTCCTTCCTGAGTGGTAAGACGGCTGTGCGGTCCCATGGTGTTTATACTTGCGTACTATTGTTTGTACAGATGAATGTGATACCTTCAGGTGTTTGGAAATTGCTCACAAGGATGAACCAGACTTGTGTTGGTCTACAAAATGTTTTGTGAGGTCTTGGCTGGTTTCTTTTGATTTTCCCAACATGTCAAGCAAAGAGGCATAGTGTATGTAAACTTCTGACCCACTGGACTTGTGATACGGTGAATTATAAGTGAAATAATCTGTCTGTAAACAATTTTTGGAAAAATTACTTGTGTCATCCACAAAGTAGATGTCTTAACCGAATTGCAAAAACTATAGTTTGTTAACAAGAAATTTGTGGAGTAGTTGAAAAACAAGTTTTAATGACTCCAACCTAAGTGTATGTAAACTTCCGACTTCAACTGTATGTTCGAGACCCGCCAGGGGAGTCACCCTACATCACATTCTTAGCAATATTTGTTAATGTCATTATTTGGAAACAGGTACAATACACTTATCTGATATAATTAAAATGAGTTTCTCATTCAAAGATGGAAATCTGTATTATTACCCCTTGAGCACGAATTATGACCACATTTCCACTACCTCTCATAAGATATCAGTATTTATTAATTCAATATAGCCGAGCGTCTCTCCATTGTCTTCTTGAAATCCACGCCACATACCAAATATATAATTCATTTAAAAGTTCCAAAATGGATGTAACATCTACATATAGCACCTTTAAAATATTGTGAGTTCTGTGATTTGTCCTGTGTTATTCTCTTACTATTGTCTGTTTTCCCACATTAATTCTCTGTGGGTCATCCCTTTGGTATAACTGGAATTGTTATTGCTTAAATGGCTAATATGAGACAATACAGAGATACTACTGTAAATATACACATTTCTGATATTCTGAGAATATGGAAACCATGTTCTGGGTATGTTTCTATCACAAGCGACTCTACCACCTTGGCCATGTATCAGACTAAAAATAGGGAACGTTACAGATAGAAATGCAATGACAAGAGTTGATGATGAGATGATCAGCTATCTCGAATTCTATTGATTCCCAACTTTCAATGATACATTCATGTTAATTACACTATATATCCAAAAGTATTCAGACATCCCTTCAAATGAGTGGATTTGGCTATTTCAGCCACACCTGTTGCTGACAGGTGTCTAAAATCAAGCACACAGCCAAGAAATCTCCATAGACGAACATTGTCAGTAGAATGGCCCGTACTGAAGAGCTCATACGATGCCACCTTTCCTACAAGTCAATTTGTCAAATTGTTGCCCTGCTAGAGCTGTCCCGGTCAACTGTAAGTGCTGTTATTGTGAAGTGGAAATGTCTAAGAGCAACAACGGCTCAGCCACGAAGTGGTAAGCCACAAAAGCCCACAGAATGGGATCGCTGAGTGCTGAAGCGTATAACGCGTCCTCTGTTGCAACACTGCAAAAAATATTTGATCATAGAGATTCAGGAGTATCATTATAACAGATTAATATGCCCCACCAACATTAGACAACTACACAGCAATGCTTTAAATTACTGAAAATGTGTAAGTCAAATCAATGGTGATAGAATAGTCAGATTAACTGATACCTTACATGGACATGGTGGCATAGCAGGATTATTGGAGTATCGGGAACCAGGGGGTTGTGAGATAAAATCCCAGACGAGGACCTGTTGAATAATAATGACTAATTAATTGAACATGCACGATGTATTCATGTATGTCAAATATGTCAGTTGAAAACACTAAAAGCATTTTGTGTGAGTATTGCCAACAAAGAGCTATGAATGCATCAGTGGTTCCTTTTCTTTTGCGGTGTTGCTATAGGCCACCAAGTGCTAACAATCGATATTTAAATTGTCACATCCTGATCTGTTTCACGTCTTTGTCTCGTCTCCACCAGGTGTTGCCCATCTTCCTCAATATCCCCAGTGTATATATACCTGTGTTCTCTGTTTGTCTGTTTCCAGTTCGTCTTGTCATGTCAGGTCTTACCAGCGTGTTTTCCCGTCTCCCTGCTTTCTCAAGTTTTGTATCCTAGTTTTCCCAGTTCCGTACCTGCCTGACTCTGACCCGTTTACGAAACTCACTGCCTGTCCTGACCCCGAGCCTGCCTGCTATTCTGTACCTTATTGACTCTGCCCTGGATTACGGACCTCTGCCTGCCTTTGGCTAAGGTGTATGTAAACTTCTGACTTAAACTGTAGGTACAATGTTCCCCTAACTAACAAAAAACTGGACACTCAAACATTAGGGGAACATTACAGGTAACAAAAACATTCTCTCTCCCTAGAATGTTAGCTGGGTGCTCCTGATGCTGTTACATTAGAGCTGGGCGGCCACTTCTGAGCCACAGGAACGGTTATCAATAACTACTGTATGATTGTGCAACATTCACCGAGTGACATTACAGTATGTGTCACACCCTGATCGGTTTCATCTGTCTTTTTGCTTGTTTCCACTGCCAACCAAGTGTCTCCCATCTCCCCTCATTATCCCCTGTGTATTTATACCCATGTTCTCTGTATGTCTGTTGCCAGTTCGTTTTGTACGTCAAGCCTACCAGCGATTTCCCCCTTGTTCCTGTCTTTTCTATGGTTCCTGTTTTCTAGTTTTCCTGTTTTGACAATTCTGCCTGCCCTGACCCTGAGACTGCCTGCCGTTCTTTACCTTTTGGACTCAGGATTACTGACCTCTGCCTTCCCTTGACCTGTCGTTTTTCCTGTCACCTGTTCTAGTAATACACTTTTTTTAAACTTTGACACCCCTATACATCTGGGTCTTCCCTAAAACATGATAGTGTGTCAGGGTATTGCATTTTTGGTTTTTGAATAAATCATTCAAAGTCAACCAAGAACTGCTTCCCAGTGGGTCAAAATTATGTTCAGAAGTCTTTCTGTAAGCAGAAGATTAAGACTAGAAATTACTAGAAGGGATGGGCCCCATGGTGCAATAAGTCCTTTGACAAACTCAGTGGGGGAAACAGAGTACACAACTACACAATAAATCAGACTAACACAGTTTACACTGTGTGTGGATGTTGTTTCTGCCATTTTGTAGCCCTGCTGTGATTTACTGATTAACCAAACACCAGTGTCTAGACCGAAAATGTGCAACAGCTTTCAGCTTGTTTTTCAGAGAACATGGGATGTTGTTTTCAGAAAGTGTTTTGATGAAAAGCAATGTCATGGGATGCAATTATATTATTATTATCATTATTGAAAAAAAGCACCACCATGTGGTGGTCTCCAAAAGAGTTTTCGATTATAGGTATACAGAAGCTAAAGGAATGGCTATGCAAGTAGGCTAACATGCAACATAGCAGTAATCACAGTTTACAGCAGAGTTTGTAATTAGCAGCTACCATGCTATACAATATATACAAGCCAAGCTAGCACACTAGGCTAGTAGGCCACTGTCTGTGGGTTGGCATACAGTAACCAGTCAATAACTAGGCTAGCACACTAGGTTAACAATGCTAAGTGATCAGTAGCCATCTTGGTAGAGGCTAGTGCCTTATGAGGAAGTGACTGGGTGTTCTGACATCAATGGTTGGACATTTTAGGTGAGTAGCAAGAAGGACTAGCTGGTAGCCATCTTGGGTTATATCAAATCACATTTTATTTGTCACATACACATGGTTAGCAGATGTTAATGCGAGTGTAGCAAAATGCTTGTGCTTCTGGTTCCGACAATGCAGTAATAACCAACGAGTAATCTATTCTAACAATTCCACAACTACTACCTTATAAACACAAGTGTAAAGGGATAAAGAATATGTACATCAAGATATATGAATGAGTGATGGGACAGAACGGCATAGGCAAGATGCAGTAGATGGTATCGAGTACAGTATATACATATCAGATGAGTAATGTCGGGTATGTAAACAAAGTGGCATAGTTTAAAGTGGCTAGTGATACATGTATTACATAAAGATGCAGTACATGATATAGAGTACAGTATATACATATACATATGAGAGGAGTAATGTAGGGTATGTAAACATTATGTTAAGTGGCATTGTTTAAAGTGTCTAGTGATACATTTTTTACATAAATTTCCATTATTAAAGTGGCTGGAGTTGAGTCAGTATGTTGGCAGCAGCCACTCAATGTTAGTGGTGGCTGTTTAACAGTCTGATGGCCTTGAGAAAGATGCTGTTTTTCAGTCTCTTGGTCCCTGCTTTGATGCACCTGTACTGACCTCGCCTTCTGGATGATAGCGGGGTGAACAGGCAGTGGCTTGGGTGGTTGTTGTCCTTGATGATCTTTATGGCCTTCCTGTGACATCGGGTGGTGTAGGTGTCCTGGAGGGCAGGTAGTTTGCCCCCGGTGATGCGTTGTGCAGACCTCACTACCCTCTGGAGAGCGTTACGGTTGTGGGCGGAGCAGTTGCCATACCAGGCGGTGATACAGCCCAACAGGAAGCTCACGATTGTGCATTTGTAGAAGTTTGTGAGTGCTTTTGGTGACAAGACAAATTTCTTCAGCCTCCTGAGGTTGAAGAGGCGCAGCTGCGCCTTCTTCACAACGCTGTCTGTGTGTTTGGACCAATTCAGTTTGTCCCGGATGTGTACGCCGAGGAACTTAAAACCTACTACCCTCTCCACTACTGTCCCGTCGGTGTGGATAGGGGGGTGCTCCCTCTGCTGTTTCCTGAAGTCTACAATCATCTCCTTTGTTTTGTTGACATTGAGTGTGAGGTTATTTTCCTGACACCACACTCCGAGGGCCCTCACCTCCTCCCTGTAGGCTGTCTCACCATTGATGGTAATCAAGCCTACCACTGTAGTGTTGTCTGCAAACTTGATGATTGAGTTCTGGGCGTTCATGGCCACGCAGTCGTGGGTGAACAGGGAGTACAGGAGGGGGCTGAGAACGTACCCATGTGGGGCCCAAGTGTTGAGGATCAGAGGGGTGGAGATGTTGTTACCTACCCTCACCACCTCGGGCGGCCCGTCAGGAATTCCAGTACCCAGTTGCACACGGCGGGGTCGAGACCCAGGGTCTCGAGCTTGATGAAGAGTTTGGAGGGTACTATGGTGTTAAATGCTGAGCTGTTGTCGATGAACAGCATTCTCACATAGGTATTCCTCTTGTCCAGATGGGTTATGGCAGTGTGCAGTGTTGTCTGTGGACCTATTGGGGCGGTAAGCAAATTGGAGTGGGTCTAGGGTCAGGTAGGGTGGAGGTGATATGGTCCTTGACTAGTCTCTCAAAACACTCCATGATGACGGAAGTGAGTGCTACGGAGCTGTAGTTGTTTAGCTCAGTTACCTTAGCTTTCTTGGGAACAGGAACAATGGTGGCCCTCTTGAAGCATGTGGGAACAGCAGACTGGGATAAGGATTGATTGAATATGTTCGTAAACACACCAGCCAGCTGGTCTGCGCATGCTCTGAGGACGCGGCTGGGAATGCCGTCTGGGCCTACAGCCTTGTGATGGTTAACATGTTTAAATGTTTTACTCACCTCGGCTGCAGTGAAGGAGAGACCACAGGTGTTGGTAGCGGGCTGTGTCAGTGGCACTGTATTGTCCTCAAAGTGAGCAAAAAAAGTTATTTAGTCTGTCTGGGAGCAAGACATCATGGTCCGCGATGGGGCTGTTTTTTTTTTTTTGTAATCCGTGATTGACTGTAGACCCTGCCACATACCTCTTGTGTCTGAGCCATTGAATTGCGACTCTACTTTGTCTCTATACTGACGCTTAGCTTGTTTGATTGCCTTGCCGAGGGAATAGCTACACTGTTTGTATTCGGTCACTGTTTGTATCTAGTCACCTTGCCCTGGTTAAAAGCAGTGGTTTGCGCTTTCAGTTTCGCACGAATGCTGCCATCAATCCACGGTTTCTGGTTTGGGAATGTTTTAATCGTTGCTGTGGGTATAATATTGTCATTGCACTTTCTAATGAACTCACTCACCGAATCAGCGTATTCGTCAATGTTGTTGTTGGACGCAATGCGGAACATATCCCAATCCACATGATCGAAACAGTCTTGAAGCGTGGAATCAGATTGGTCGGACCAATGTTGAACAGACCTGTGCGCGGCAGCTTCTTGTTTTAGTCTCCGTCTTAGGCTGGAAGCAACAAAATGGAGTCGTGGTCAGCTTTTCCGAAAGGAGGGCGGGGGAGGGCCTTATATGCGCCCTTTTACCAGCCCTGGTTGCGCAATCGATATGCTAACAGAGTTTAGGGAGTCTTGTTTTCAGATTAGCCTTGTTAAAATCCCCAGCTACAACGAATGCAGCTTCAGGATATGTGGCTTCCAGTTTACATAGAGTCAAATAAAGTTTGTTCAGGGCCATCGATGTGTCTGCTTGGGGGGGAATATATACGGCTGTGATATAATCGAAGAGAATTCCCTTGGTAGATAATGCGGTAGACATTTGATTGTGAGGAATTCTAAGTCAGGTGAACAGAAGGACTTGAGTTCCTGAATGTTGTTATGATCACACCACGTCTCGTTAATCATAAGGCATACCCACCCCGCTCCTCTTCTTACCAGAAAGATGCTTGTTTCTGTCGGAGCGATGCGTGGAGAAACCAGCTGGCTGTACCGACTCCGATAGCGTGTCTTGAGTGAGCCATGTTTCCGTGAAGCAAAGAACGTTACAGTCTCTGATGTCTCTCTGAATGCTACCCTTGCTCGGATTTCATCAACCTTGTTGTCAAGAGACAATTACACCAACGAAGGGACTACTCATCATAGCCTGGATCCTGTACTGCACCCAGAACTATGGCAAGCTGATAGATATAGCGATATGTTACATGGGATTGCAGACAGAGGTAATGCTGACATGTAAGAACTAATAAAGCATGTACTTGACTTTTTACACATTTTGATGTTACAACCTGCATTTAAAATTGATTACATTGACATTTTTACAAATGCATAAAAAATGAAAAGCTGAAATGTCTTGAGTCAAGCATAAATATGTTCAGGAGTAAAAATTGGCCTAAAAAGTCACATAAGTTACTCTGTGTGCAATCATAGTCTTTAACATTATTTTTAAATAACTACCTCATCTCTGTACCCCACAGACAAGCAGCGATTTTAAACACAGATTCAACCACAAAGGCCAGGGAGGTTTTTCAATGTCTCACAAAGAAGGGCACCTGTTGGTAGATGGGTGAAAAAATAAAAATAAACACGGAAATAGTGAATATCCTTCGAGCATTGTGAAGTTATTAATGACACTTTGGATGTTGTATCAATACACCCAGTCACTACAAAGATACAAGAATCCTTCCTAACTCAGTTGCCGGAGAGGAAGGAGACTGCTTAGCGATGGTGACTTTAAAACAGTTACAGAGTTTAATGGCTGCTATAGGAGAAAACTGACAATGGATCAACCACATTGTAATTCTCCCACATTACTAACCTAATTGATAGAGTGAAAGGAAGGAAGCCTGAACATAATAAAAATATTCCAAAACATGCATCGTGTTTGTAACAAGGCACTAAAGTAATACTGGTAAAAATATGGCAAAGCAATTCACTTTTTGTTTTAAATAAAAAAATGTTATCTTTGGGGCAAATCCAATACAACACATTACTGAGTACCACTCTCAACATTTTCAAGCATAGTGGTGGTTGCACCATGTTATAGGTATGCTTGTAATCATTAAGGACCGGGGAGATTTCAAGACAAAACAATGAAGGTAAAGGAGCTAAGCACAGGAAAAATCCTAGAGGAAAACCTGGTTCAGTCTACTGTCTACCAGACACCTGGAGATTAACTCACATTTCAGCAGGACAATAACCTAAAACACAAGACCAAATCTATACTGGAATTACTTACCTAGAAGACAGTGAATGTTCCTGAGAGGCCGAGTTACAGTTTTGACTTAAATCTGCTTGAAAATCTATGGTAAGAACTGAAAATGGTTGTCTAGCAATGATCAACAGTCAAGTTGACAGAGCTTGAAGAATTTAGAAAATAATAAAGGGAGTCCTGGATGGCGCAGCTGTCAAGGCACTGCAGTGCTAAGGCGCCAAAACAGCCTGGGGTGTCACAACCGGCCGTAACCGGGAGTCCCATAGGATGGCGCACTATTGGCCTTCCAGGGTAGGGAAGGCTTTGGCCGATGGGGATTTCCTTGGCTCATCTGCTCTAGCAACTCCGGTCGTCAATCGATCAATGTTTCCTCCGACACATCAGTGCGGCTGACATCCGGGTTAAGAGAGCAGTGGGATAAGAAGTAGGCGGCCAGGCTGGTCATGTTTCTTAGTGTTACGTATACTCCCTCTCCGGCCTCTAGGTCATCAGGCTGCTGATTATCCCACACACCTGTCACCATCGTCTCGCGCAGCTGTGACTCATGACACTCACCTGGACTCCATCACCTCCTTGATTATCTTCCCTATATCTGTCACTCCCCTTGGTTCTTTCCTTAGGTGTTATTGACTCTGTTTCATGTCGGTGCGTTGTTTGTGGTTCATGTTCATTGTTTATTGTTTATTTTATTTATTAAAACATTCACTCCCTGAACGTGCTTCCCAACTCTCAGCGCACATCGTCACACTGAGGTTGGATTACTCTACCTTTCGCCTGTCCCGATCCCATTGAGGAGTTGCAGAGATGAGCCAAGGTACCTAAAAAACGTGGTAAAGAAAATATGCTTGTGTCCATACCACCCTGAACACGCCTGTTCAGGGTTGGGCTTGGTTAGTACTGGGATGGGAGACCGCCTGTGAATACCATGTGACGTAAGCTAAAACATTTTTTTATACTAACATGGTCAAAGACACACTAAACACAAGTCAGGGTCAAATGTGAGTTGATGTAGAGGCCTGGAGTTTACAGAGGTTGTCTCAACCTGCCCTCCACATAGAAACAACTGAAAAGTTGAGAGGCAGAGTGGGGTTCTGCTGCTCAAAGGCTAGGCCCCTGATTGGCTGATCAGGTCAGCTGCCTCTGTTCCCTGGCAACCTGGTCCATAATGCATGCAGTGGTAAGAAAGTATGTGAACACTTTGGAATTACCTGGATTTCTGCATAAATTGCTCATACAATTTGATCTTCATCTAAGTCACAACAATAGACAAACACAATCTGCTTATAAATCTAATAACACAAACATTGATACATTTGTATGTCTTTATTGAACACACCGTGTAAACATTCACAGTGCAGGGTGGGGAAAGTATGTGAACCCTTGGATGTAACAACTGGTTGACCCTCCTTTGGCAGCAATAACCTCAACCGAGTTTTCAGTAGTTGCGTATCAGACCTGCACAACGGTCAAGAGGAATTTTGGACCATTCTTATTTACAAAACTTTTAGTTCAGAAATATTCTTGGGATGTTTGATGTGAACTGCCCTCGAGGTCATGCCACAGCATCTCAATCAGGTTGAGGTCAGGACTCTGACTGGCCCACTCTAGAAGGTGTATTTCCTTCTGCTGTTGATTTCCTTCTGTGTTTTGGGTCATTGTCCTGTTGCCTCACCCAACCTTTGAGCTTCAATTGGCAGACAGCCTAATATTCTCCTGCAAAATGTCTTGATAAACATGAATTCATTTTTCTGTCTGATGGCAAGTTGTCCAGGGCTGAGGCAGCAAAGCAGCCCAAACCATGATGCTCCCTCCACCATACTTTACAGTGTGGATGAGGTTTTGATGTTGGTGTGCTGTGCCTTTTTCTTCTCCACACATAGTGTTGTGTGTTCCTTCCTTCCTTCCAAACAACTCAACTTTAGTTTAATCTGTCCATAGAATATTTTGCCAGTAGTGCTTTGGAACATCCAGGTGCTCTTCTTCTTAAAACTTCTTAGGGCTAGGCATCAGTTGTGGGCCAGAAACTGCAACCAACTTTCTATGTTCATGAGGCTAAAAACTTGAATATGTTTCAAATAACTTGAATATAGGAAACGTGTAACAATTTGTCTTTGCAGCAGGAAGTCTGATCTGTCATAATCTCTCCCCCACTGTTTTATCCATACTCTGCGGCAGTGCTATCTACCCCTCATCTCTTCCCACCGCCTCCCTGACCAAACACACACTACTCATCCCAGAGCTCTCGCTGTGTTCTTCAAGCTGACGGGACAGAAGTAGAACACACGCACTCTACCGAGTAAGAGAGGAGACATGCAGCAAGACACGGCAGCTGGTGTTGACTCACACCCATCCTAAAAAACACCCCAATAAAGCTTCCACTCCCCTGGGTACAATATTTCAGGCTGGAATTGATCATCTTTGTGTGTTTGAGTAAACACTTCTCTAAAGAAAGGATGTCAACCTAATCAGAGCTATACAATGGCAGTTTATGGTGTATAGAGTTTGATGGTAATCTTACTCAAGCTTATGGGATGATTCTCCACAGTTTTGGAGTGAGCTTTCCCCCTGAGACTAACGCCCTACGTATGGATAAACCAAGCACACCACCTACTGTACTACCCCAGCTACACGACTCAAGCAAGACATTTTATCAACTGCACCCCCAGACATTTGTAACATTAGCCATTACAGTTTTTAACAATTGCTAACAAGCGTTTACAGATACTTTTTCTAAACTCTTAACACAGCAACACACCTACATCACACAATTAGCAAAATAGTTCATTTCTGCTCAAAACCACATTTTGTTCATTGAAGACCAACTCTAAACTTCAAAATGCAAAAAACTTTCTCTCCATACATTCTATCAAAACACGCCAAACCCAACTCAATATCTAATCATTCTGTCAAAACACTAGGACATGTTTCCTATCCAAGAGGAACATGGAGTCAATTATAACACAACGGCGTTCAAAATACTAACAGTTGATTACATTTCAAAAACTGCATTACTTTTCATGTTTCAGTTCTACCTGCATACAATAGACAAGATGAAATGAAATCCCCGGTTTCTTTTACTGTAAACCACTCCACATTGTTTGGTTGAGTGTCGAATGTTTGCACTTTTGGTAACATACTATCTAAAAGTGAATGAGTCATCTTTACTTTACAGAATGTAGAATAGAAAAAAATAGTATGTGACAGAATTGCTGCAGTAAAAGCTTTATTAGCAACATAAAACTGCCAGTGATCAACAACACATCCAACATACATGACCTTTGGTTCAACAACACATCCAACATACATGACCTTTGGTTCAACAACACATCCAACATACATGACCTTTGGTTCAACAACACATCCAACATACATGACCTTTGGTTCAACAACACATCCAACATACATGGCCTTTGGTTCAACAACACATCCAACATACATGACCTTTGGTTCAACAACACATCCAACATACATGACCTTTGGATCAACAACACATCCAACATATATGACCTTTGGTTCCAGAAGGGAAACAACTCTAAAATGCCCAGTCGTGTTCTAATCTATACCTTCTTCAGCATTTGTACACATGTTCTCGTCCACATCACATCTTATGTCGTCTCTCGCTATTCCCCTTGGATAGAAACACTTGGCCTGCCTTTTCCACCCCTGGCAGTCTTCAGCTGAGATGTCTCTGCAGCCAGCATCCATATCCAGGAGGGACATTTGGTCATGTGACCGATGATCATACACTTTCCACCTCCAGGCAGAAAAAAAACCTCAATGGGGTTGAGGAAAGGTGAGTAGGGGGGGAGGAAAAGGGAAACCATTCTTAGATGGGATGCAAACCAGTTTGTGATTGCATGTGAATGGTGGAATGCTACATTGTCCCATACATTCACAAATGTCCTCATGTTCCCCCCCACCTTTCCCTTTCTGCTTCTGGCACCAGTTGTTGGTGGAGGTCATCTATAAACAAAAGCTTGTTGTAGGTTTCAATCTGACATTTCTGCAGGAACAAACCAGCACTCGGGATTGCAGCACACATTGTGATATTTGCTCCTCTCTGACCTGGCATAAACACGCCGACGTGTTTTTGCCAGGTTAGGGCTAGACGTTCCACTACCGGGACAACTTCCTGTGAAACTGGAGGGCGAGCAATTCAAATAATCATACAAATTATGGATATTAAACATTTAGGTAAATATACGTTTCTTATATCGGTTGAAAGCTTAAATTATTGTTAATTTAACTGCGCTGTCTGATTTACAGTAGCCATTACAGCAAAAGCATGCCATGCGATTGTTTGAGGACGCCGCCCCACATCAAAATATTTTTTCACCGACACAGGTTTCATAAATTCACAAATAGCGATTTAAATGTTTACTTGCTTTTTGAAAATCTTCCTCTGATTTGTCATCCAAAGGGTCTCAGCTATAACATGTAGTGTCGTTTTGTCAGATAAAATCCTTTGTATCCCAAAAAGTCAGTTTAGTTGGCGCCATCGAATTGAGTAATCCATGCAGAGAAAGGAGTTCGAAAATGTACCTCTAAACGTTGTTTCAACAAGTCAAAATACCTTAAAATGTAATCAAACTATAATATTTCTTACAGAAAGAATTATGCTCAATAGGAATCCGATTTTAGCAGGTGCGTCCTTTCTTCATGGAGCAGGCAAACACGAATTTCCAAGACTGTGTCCCTGTACTAAAACAGATTTTTCTTCTTTGTTTTTGAAGTTACAAGCCTGAAACCTTGAACATAGACAGCCGACACCCTGTGGAAACCATAGGAATTGTACCCAGGGAGCTAATTTCCAGTATGCCGTTATACCTGTCATTGCAAGAGCATGGTCTCTCAAAAAAAAACTTTGAGGTTGGGTTTTGCTTTGGATTTTCTCCTACGTTTTCCACCCTACACTGTGAATATTTAAATTCTGTATTCAATATAAACAAGACAAATACAATAATTTGTGTGTTATTAGTTTAACCACACTGTGTTTGTTTATTGTTGTGACTTAGAGGATGATCAGATTACATTTTTTGACCAATTCATGTAGAAATCCAGGTAATTCCTGTCATGCCTGCTCCATCTCTTCCCCCTTGGCGCTCGAGGGCGCCAGGCTGCCCTGCATTACGCACTCCTGCCACCATCATTTACGCACACCTGCCTTTCCTCGTCAAGCGCCTCAGCAATACTGGACTCACTCAATCACCTGTTTATTACCTCCCCTATATTTGTCAGTTCCCCAGCTCTGTTCCCGCTGCTGCATTGTTTCTCATATGTCCGTGTTTCCTGTGTGCTGACGCTGTTCCTGTCTTGTTCTATGTCTGTTCCCAAATAAACGTCTGACTCCCCGTACCTGCTTCTCCTGTCCGGCGTGGGTCCTTACAATTCCAAAGGGTTCACATACTTTTAACTGTAGGTGTGAGTTGGCCTCTGCCACTGGACAATAGGGCCAGGCTGAGGTATGGAATGGTAACCTCTGCTGCAGCTGAAAAGTAACATAGAGTGGGTCTATAATATATTATGTCCTAGCCAGAGAGAGATCAGTGAGGGTTTAATGATTAACGTTATAGGATTCTGTCCAATTATTTGTATTATTATTATTTTGCTGGTGTGGAATCTCAGTAGTGTGAGAAGAATGGATGGAATGTACTATGGAAGATAAGACTGAACGTTTAAACTGTGTGTGTGTGTGTTTTCATTTGTGTGCTTGCAAGGGTGCATGTGTGCATGGGAGGGTTAGAGTAATGGCATAAATAACATGTAGAGAAAACTACAAATATCCATAGACTGCACGGCCATAAAATAGAAAAATAAAAAATAATTCTGAATCTGAACTTATATAGCATTCTTCACACATCATCACCCAAGATAAAGCACTGATCTGTTTGTCCATTGAATCACAAACCACCACCCTCCAAATACAGAATGCAAATCAGTATGAGTGCTGGGGAGCAGTTCATTATCTCTAATCCGCCATCTTATTTTGGGGGAAATCATGATTGCAGAACAATGAAATGCTGATTAGCTGTTTAGACAAAGGGATGCAGTGATAGACAGAATTGTTTTTGAACAAAGACGGAGACTAATTGTATGTGTTTGTGAGTGTGTGTGTGTGTGTGTGTGTGTGTGTGTTAATCGCTACTCTCCGCACGAGGGCACAGAGACGGGTATTTGTTCTCTAACGCTAATTAAGTAGAATTACATCCAATAACACAGTGTTAGCGCTTGGGTGTGTTCTTTCCTCTTGTTCCTAAATACTAACTACTGAGTAATTAAGGGGGACATGAGAGGAAGGAGGAAGACGAGGAGGGAAAGTGGAACAACAGTCGTGTGACTTATCATGTGATCCTAAGTCAATATGCTCTTTAAAGACTTGATATACCTTTGTTTTGTTTTACTGTAGGAAGAAAACAACAGCAAGAGAGATTGTTGTCCTTTTCTAACACAGTATTTGTTCTCTTCCGTAAAGCCTCAACATTGCCTTAGGATGTACTGTGTTGTTTCGGACATGGCCTATGATGAATATATTACAGTCATTTATGCATATAGAAATGACAGGATATGCATTCCATGCGCGAAACAAAGATCCAGTTTTTTTTTGCAAAGAAACAAATGCACAGGATCAGGATCAGGATGATTTTGCAAAACAATTATGGATAAACATAATGTGAAGAATGTAATCATACACAATTTGTGTGGCTTCATGGTTTCTGTAAATATTGACTTTGTGTCGTATATGTTGGTGGGCCATCATGTGTTTATCATCAACTCCTATCCTCATCCATCCACAGTCTACCCTGCTGTAAAAAGACCATCCCCAGAACAAGCCAGACAGAGGTTGACTGACACAGATTGAAGACAATGAAACACAGAGACAAATAACGCATCCACAACGATATACACAGGATGTTCAGAGCAATATTACGTAGTGAAAATCAGTTGGCTGGAGGAGTTTGGTTGAATGGCTTCCGTTTCTTTGTTTGGCCGACTAGCAGGCCGACATCCAATCATTTTCTCCATGCCTGTCAAAGCGGCTGAAAAACTAAACATCAACGTTCACTTTGAAATGCCGTTTTGAATGGGTGTTGTCTATAAACCTTGTCTCTACACTTGTTGCTCATCTCTTCTAATGCATTAGAAAAAGCTCCACCGTGTGCTCCCTATACCCTGTAGGCTCTGCGTCAAAGCCTAAGGGTTCTGGTAGCAGCCTCAGGCCAAGTC